>NC_139957.1:39827069-39889569 GCF_963454915.1 Gymnoscopelus microlampas
AACCTGCACGGTAACCCACCAGTCTCCTCCCCCACACTTCCTCCTGAGACCATAAAAGGAGATATGAGCTCCTCCCCTTCCTCCTCTTCCTCCACCTCCTTGTCGCTGTCGGAGGACATGGTGACGACGGGAGGAGAGCTGTGCACGTCACACACACACACACACACCAAAACTGTTACTTTTCAGGATTCAAAAATAGCAAAAACTAGCAGATCTACAAGCTCAAGCTGTACGTGCTCACCTGACTTGAGGTTTGTGAGGCGGTGTCTTGTGTTTGAGTTCAGACAGTCTCTGTCTCATGTTGATGGTCAACTCTGGACTCAACCTCCAAATGAAGATACAACTACACGCACACACACACACACACACACACACCAAAATTTCACTTTAGATTATGTCCATAATCAGACACCAACTGGGCAGCAGTGCTACAGTACACACATTAAAACACAGTGTTAAGTGTGACAAATGACAAATGCCATCAATTACTATTGCATTCCCTCACAGAGAATCCAAAAAGAATACTTGATGAATTGAAGGAAACAGGGGCCCAGGATTAACGGCACAAAAATATGTACGTTCAAGCTTCAAGGTGTGAGTAATTTATAGAACATATGTACACACACACACACACACACACACACGAAGGCAGTACCTGTCTCCAGACACTGTGAGGAGGTGTTTACAGTCGTTGGTGAACTTCATCCCGGTTACAATCTCTGAAATAAGAGGGACAGAAAGGTTAACACACACACACACACACACACACACACACACACACACACACACACACACACACACACACACACACACACACACACACACACACACACACACATCGATATTCCATTGTTAAATTGTACACTGATGCTGCTATGGAAGCAAACATAATAATGAGTCTCACAGTAAACTGGGAAGCCAAGGCCTTGTGTCAATAATTGCGTTTGATAATGTGTTTTTTGCCCAAAGACCAAACCAAAACAAAATATATTTCATAGAGGAAAAACAATGTGTGAACTGTTTGAGAAACATTGTAATAGTTCTTCTCCTTTGTAAAGACTAGGGCTGAGCTAATATACTATCGCTTCCCACAGCCCGTTTCTCCTGGGAGCTGAAGTGAAAGATGGTCAGTATAGCAGTGAGGGTCTGCTGAGGTCAGACAGACAGACAGACAGACAGACAGACAGACAGGCGGTTGAGGTGGCGTTTACCTGAGTGTCCATACATGGTAGCCACACATTCTCCTGTATAGAAGTCAAAGATGCTGATGTTTTTATCTGAACAGCTGGTGGCCACGTAGAGTCCAGAGGGGTCTGTCTGCACCTGGAAACAAACGCACAATTTATATTATACATTATATCTGAATAAAACCAAACACATACATTCAACATTTATACATATGTAACAGACCAGTGGTTCTCAAAGTGGGGTCCAGGTACCTGCAGGGTTGGGGGTTCCAAATGGAACCTTACAGGTCTGTAACTCTGAGAGTGTACAGATGGAACCAAATGGACCCTTATGGGTCCACGTGGTTTCATCTGTACACTCTCAGAGTTATGGGGAAGCACTGATATAGGCTGTTGTTCCTGTGTTCATACTGACCTTTATGAGAGTACCATCTTCTCCCAGAGAGCCTTTATACAACTTCTTCTGTTTACCAGTACTGACATTGAAGAGCCTGCAGGACACAGCACACAACATCAACATCATCAATTCAAGTTATACTATGGAAGATGTTCAATTCAAAGAAAAAATAAATATACTGTATACATAATTTTTCATTGGCATAACCTACCTACTATGACCAATTGATCTGAACTAGCACACGGGCATTGACAATTGGCATATGAAGACAGTGATGAAGCCAATTTTTGCACTTGCACGGCTAACTCAGAGCAAATCCAACCCAGACAACTACCAATGCAATCAGGGTTTCATATCAGAACACTGATATGAAGAGTAGAGCTGAACACATGTCAGAATGTGTTGCACACACGTACACTTTCACACACGTACACTTTCAATCTTCAACAAGCAGTCTGCATGTGAGATCTTAAAAATCAACTGACACACGTTTACTTTCAATTCATTTTAATTCATGCTTCATGTGTGTGTGTTTTTCATAATTACATTATGAAACATACATTAACCACTCTTTAGCCCTATTTTATACCTACTGTAGGCTATTTGAAAATAGCTCACAACGCGTCGCATCGAGCTTGTAGATCTGCTATTTTCAAACATTTTAGTACTTTTACTTTTGGTACTTTAAGTACACTTCGATACCAATACTTTTGTACTCAAGTACATTTTTAATTCCAGACTTTTACTTGTAACAGAGTACTTCTACTTTGCAGTATTGATACTTTTACTTAAGTACAACATTTGAGTACTTTTTCCACCACTGCCCAGGTGGCACCAATCTGGACGGGGGTAAGGACAGGGACACACTGGATATGGGCAGGACAAACTGGGCAAGTGGGCATTGGCAGTGGCCATGAGGTCATGACATACATACTAGTCCATATCTAGACAACAATATCAGAAATGACTTAAAATGACAAAAGTTCTCCATAACTGCAGAAGAAAACACTTAACACGGTAGTGTTAAGTGTTTTCTTTATAGGAGGGCCGGGGCATCTTCCTCTCTATCTCCTCGGCTTTCATGCTCACAGTGTTCTCAGCCACCACTGCACATTTTTCTGCACGCACAATAATGTACCCGCCCACCTGAGGAAATCTCACACAAGCACACACATACACACACGTACACACACTGTGCCTGCCCTGTCAACTGAGCGGCACCCCCAGGGTCCAAGCGCCCTTCGAATGCACAGATTTTGAATGCATTTCCTTGTTTACTTAAATTACGTTAAGTTAATTTATAGTACGTATATAGGGATGATGGGAATGGATAGCAGTACAGAGTATTATAAGGTAGTATGTTACTGCGGTATTATATATTCTGGTATTATTTATTTTATTATTATATAGTATGGAACAATGTTCTACACTATTATTCATAGTATTAACATATTTAGAGTTATTATTTAACTCACAGGCTTTCTTTATTTCTTTTCCTCTTGTTTCTTTTTTGCCATATTTTAATCTGGTATTCATTTAAATAGTTTTCTTTGTGATTTCGAAAGTGCAAAAGAAAATAATTTAATAATAGTTTTTATTAACATATTCAAAATAAACATGACAAACAAACAGTCAGTAAACCTCCACAGTGTTCTGGATAATTGATTGATTAATAAAAAACAGAATCCCCCACTATATTCTCTTTTTCTTCTTATAGAATCGTTGCACCCTGATTAATGTTGCTGATCTAGGATTTGATCGATAGTCTAAAAATCTGGTGACATGATGAGTTAAATTACATAAATGTATTGTAAATGTACTATTAACAAGTTGAATAGTGAGTGAAAAAAATATGCTGTGTTATTTTGTAGCTACAGTATTTTAGCACTTACAAACACTCAACTACAATTGTTCTTTTTAAATGTATTTATTTTGAACAAAATGAAAAAAGGAACATCATTTACTCTGAGATTTTATGTGGAAGGCATCTGGCTTATTTTCAAACAACATTTATTTTTTATATTCATTTTGAACAAAATGGCAAAAAAATCGAAGTAATTGTTTAACTTCCAAAAATCAACAAGTATTATTAAATCAACAAGTATTCATAAATTAACCAAGTATAAATATAGTTACATTACACAGTAAAAACAAATTACATGAAAAATGTACTGCTCTACTCCAGTCCACTGCAAATACAACATAAAAGATTCAAAGAGCAGTAATAATCTTTATTAAAGATTTAAAGACCAGAAAAAATCATTAACCATCTATCGTTTAGTGGCCTCTTGGATCAGGATGCCGTAGGGTCGAATGGCACCTTCCACGATCTCTCTCTCCTGCTGAGAAGAAGAGTGTGCTGCTACAGGAACCAGCCAGTAGTTATGGCCCTCGGCGACGGCTTTACATATCTCTCTCTTTAGTGGATTTATCCGGTTCTGCATGATGACTCGGTATGTTTTACCGTTCTTGGATGTGAACTCCTTCTCCTTGGTGTACGCCTGGGCCTCGCTGAGAGACGGTGTAGAATAAACACCTCGTCCGTATGTATCCCCCATTCCTGCCGTATAGTGAGACTGGATGATACCTTTGGCTCCGTCCTTGCTAGTGCCGTGATACGAGACGGGCCATTCTCCAGGAGCAGAGTGATCCCTCCAGCCGTCTGGACCCAGCCAGGTGTTGCCATCTGGGTACTTGTTCCTCACTTTCAGGGCCATTCGGTACCAGCCCCAGGGTCGGTTGTAGGGCTCCCCACCTCTTGAGCACTGAGTCAACTCAGCGGAGTCAGGGTCAGTGAAATCTAAATCATACGGTGGATCAAAAAACTCGTCCATGTCCACAAAAAACTCTCTCTTAACTGCATCGTAAGGACGACTATATGTGTTAACTAGGCGTAAAGACCTAGTTAACAAAGCTGGTGTTGACGCAGTTAACACATTGTGACCAAGGACGGTACCGGTGACAAAATCCAAAGGAGTAATGGCGGTCTTCGTAGATAAAGTTTTGTCCAGAGGTTTAACATCAGCTCCCAGAAGGGCAGACAGAGCCTCGAATCGGACGTGTTGTACAACCATGGCTAGAAGAATTCAAACACTCCTTTACTGTGTGTAGATCTTCAAGTGCAGTCACTGTGTGGCTGTACTGTAAGGTATTGTATCTGTGAGTGTTGAGCGAGATCTAAAGAATCAACTCACACACTTTTACTTTCAATTCATACAAACAGAGAGAGAGTGCGCGCGCGCGTGCGTGCGTGCGTGCGTGCGTGCGTGCATGTGTGTTGTGGCTTGCCCAGAGATGCACATTTACACACATACACATTTGTGGCTATGGTTATGTGGCTATATGCTCACACACACAGACCAATACTAAGTGTTGGCTCACTCATTTAACCTCAATTAACTTAACCTCCATATAATATGTATGTGAATATATGCTCACTTTAGGATATAGGCTTAAAATTATATTATCACCTGATTCGCCTAAAGAAGGAATATGATAGAGCTTACAGTTTGTATTGAATGGTTGAAATGCCTGCTGAGGCACACTCGAAGGCTTGCAACAGGAAGAGGCCTTTTGTGGTTTTATATCCTGTATGTGAGCTGCACAGCATGCAAACAGCCTATTCCCGTGTGGTTGAAGCGCAAGGGGGCGGGGGGGAGAGAGTCAGCGCACTGAAGTCAAGGCACAGACTACTGTGTTGTTGACGGACAACGGATGCACGCTGTCGCTTATGAGAAACAACAAAAATAAAACCTGGCAAAACAGTTGCGTGCATTAACGCAAGATGAGGATAAAGGAAACATTCAGTCTAAATGTCCAGTTTACTAATTCACAAATACTGTGCCAGATAATCACCACACCAAGAGAGTAAAACATTAAAAAACGTTTCAATCATTAGTCAGTCCGACTTCACTGTAGCCTATAGTAGCCT
Organism: Gymnoscopelus microlampas; assembly: GCF_963454915.1. Lineage (NCBI taxonomy): Eukaryota > Metazoa > Chordata > Actinopteri > Myctophiformes > Myctophidae > Gymnoscopelus > Gymnoscopelus microlampas. Next base: position 39,832,585 of record NC_139957.1, read on the forward strand.
TTTCATAAATTATATTTGTACTTAGGCTGTCCTGAAAGTTTATAATATTTAGAGATATTTAAAGTTTCAAATACAAAAGTAGTAGTAGTAGGCCTACTTGTGAATTAGCAAACTGGACATTTAGACTGAATGTTTCCTTTATCCTCATCTTGCGCTAATTCACGCAACTGTTTTGCCAGGTTTTATTTTGTTTGTATGTTGTCTGTCAACAACACAGTAGTCTGTGCCTTGACTTCAGTGCACTGACTCTCTCCCCAGCCGCCCCCCCCTCCCCCTTGCGCTTCAACAACACGGGAAAAGGCCGTTTGCGCACAGCATGCTCTGTGACATACAGTCTGTATTTATGACTGAACAGTAAGACAACTTGTTCAGAAAGTATTCATATTCTGAGAGATTTAACCAAAGGTTACATGCACACATGCAAGTGTGAATAATTGTATTTTCTCATCCATTTAACTTGACGTTATTAATAATTGAATTTACTTATATATGTATACGTAATTATAAAATACATTATACTTATTATGAATTATTATGCTCACTTATGAGACACATAATTTTGGGTGGTGTCTCTCTGGAAATCCCCTTGAAGCCCTGGGGAGAGAGGTACTTTCAGTACCCTTTTTTGACTTCCTGTCGACGACACCACTACGCCCTTCAGTGTCAGAAATCTACACAGCGGCTGTTACACGACTGACAAATACACATCGCATACTTAATTGTGGCAGGGTAGAAAACTGAGAAATTACTGGGCAAACGCTTGTATTTATATTTGTGCAACATAAGATACGGACAATTTTCTATAACTGTTAGGAGATTTTGTCTAGCCAAAATAATATAAGTGGAAACGATTCTCTGTAGAGAATGTAATTGTGCCGGGCTCGATTATTGTAGATTTTCTACATCGTTATTGAGGTTGAATGATTCAACCAAAATAACTACTAGAAAATGTAGTTTTTCTATAGATAATTCAGAGAACCCATAAGTAAATAATTATTGAGTTGATGTATGCTCAATGGACAGTGACCTTGTAGATATGCTATTTTCAGAATAAGGGTTTGACCTTGTAGATAGGCGAATTTCATAAAGAAATATTTTACAAATCTAAGAAAGTAAATGGCCTAAAATAAATATATTTAAATACTTCATGGGCCAATTTGAGCTCATAATAAATAAGTAGAATATTTATTCTTCTTTTATTTACTATTAATGAATGCCTAATTAATTAAAGACACCTACTTCTGTGGATACAAATTATTCTCACTTTAGCCATAAAAAAAAGGCAACGGTGGTGTTAGGTCTTTATAATTGTTATGCTTCAAGGCCCATGAGCGTCCTAGGTCAGGGACGGAGCCGTTAGGCCGAAGATAAATTAACAGGGGCCTACTGGTAGGGACCGGACGATTAACACATTTACACACATACACATTTGTGGCATGTCTGTCAGCCACAGACATGCCACAAATGTGTATGTGTGTAAATGTGTTAAATCGTCCACAGACTGTGGCTATATGTTCACACACAGACCACTACACTCATGTGAGCTTTTAACCTTTGCTTTGTGTTAGAAACCTGCTGACACTTTTGGTGCTAGAGGGTCAAATTTGACCCGTGATTTCACTCAGCCCAAAATACTCAAAACATTATAATTTCCATCTCTTTCCCCCCCACCTCATAGCTGACTTGTTATGCATTCATATCCATGTAAACACTTTTTAAAATATTATTTTGGGTTAGGGTTTCATCTTTCAGTATAGCTTGTTTTCAATTATAACAATGTTAAAGTTAACTCATTACATTTCCTATAATGAAGACAATGGATAATGATGTTATCTAGCTATAATAAACTAATATTAGAACACACTTTTTCTAACTTTAAAAAATGTTAATATTATTAAAAATAGTGGTGTTAAGGGTCAAAATGTACCCATATACCATAGATGTCATTTATTTTTCATAAACCTAAACTTAATTTTACTCCCAATAGACCCCTTAACAGACGACGTCACACTGGCTGCACGCAGCCAGTATGCGCGCAACGAAACCCATTATATCAGGTCTCGTTAGGACGCGTCTCACTAGCCAACACACACAAGAGGGGGTTGGGGTGTGCTGAAACCAGTGCACCCCGAAACAGGTTGGGAATTGATTGTGTGAAACAATCACCTGTGCGTCCAGGCTCAATGTTAGTAAACAAATAATTGGTCTATAGCAAATGCAAATTGAGGACAAGTTTCTCTCTCTCTCAAACATGTAAACATTGAATATTGACAATTTGGGGGGAATTGAGCCACACTTCTCTGCCGGGTCATATTTGACCCGTAACACCACAGATGTCACTTTTGTTATAGAGAGCATCAGAATTAAATAAAATGGTGGTAATTCATTTTGTTGCATTAAAATAGCTGTTTCTGAGGATATCATGAAGCCTCGTTCCAATAAAGAAATGTAAATAAAGGTTACTTTTTACCTATTTAAACTTGAAAACGGGTCAAACACAATGGAAGGGTTAAAGATTTTCAGTCTGAATTGGCACCCGGAAATACATTAGAAGATAAAAACACTTATATGGGTTAAAATAGCTGTTTCTGAGGATATCATGAAGCCTCGTTCCAATAAAGAAATGTAAATAAAGGTTACTTTTTACCTATTTAAACTTGAAAACGGGTCAAACACAATGGAAGGGTTAAAGATTTTGTGTCTGAATTGGCACCCGGAAATACATTAGAAGATTAAAAAAAATGATATGGGTTAATTGAATTACTAACTGAGGTCACTTGGTAGGTTCCACCTGATAGAAAAGACAGGTTGGAAGTGCTGAGAGTTCAGTTTGGCTTGGAGCACCAGGTAGATAACACTCAGGGGAGAGCTGCCAGGACTCTTCGCGGAAGGTTATAGCAGTTTCTTGTTTGTTCAGGTTGTTATTTTTCTTAGTTTGCGTTCAAGTTTATTTTAATTAAAAAAAACTCTTATTGCTTGGGTTATTCAAGTCATAATTTTGCCTAAGTCGCGATTCTGACCGAATACTGACCACGATACTGACCATAATACCGACATGATAATGATACTGATTGTTACGATGTAAGACTTTTCTCAACAATATGAGCCGTTATTACATTATGAAGTGTTATTACATTATACACAAGGTTCTTAATGTAATGCGCTTATGTTGTGCGCTCATGATTTTATTACATTATGAACTGTTTTTAGCGGCGCTAAAACAGTTCATAATGTTAGCCCTCTATACCTGGCTTTTGCGTCAACGTTCTGATTGGTCAGGCTCGCCAAGGTTCTGATTGGTCAGGTCCGTCAACGTTCTGATTGGTCAGGCTCGCCAAGGTTCTGATTGGTCAGGTCCGTCAACGTTCTGATTGGTCAGGCCCGTCAAGGTTCTGATTGGTCAGGCCCGTCAAGGTTCTGATTTGTCAGGCAAGGGGACTATTCATGACATCACTATGATGTCAAGGTTTATTTTTTATTTCCTCATGTTTTTTTTTGTATATATTTTTATTTTCTCATGTTTTTTTTTGTATATATTTTTATTTTCTCATGCTTTTCCCCCTTCTTTTTTTGTATGTATTTTTAACGGCGATGGTCCTGCTCTATACCTGGCTTTTCCGTCAACGTTCTGATTGGTCAGGCCCGTCAACGTTCTGATTGGTCAGGCAAGGGAACTATTCATGACATCAATATTATATCATGAATACAAAATTAGATGGTTTATATAAACTGTAAAAGTCCGGAACATAAACACTCTGGGTACGGCTTATAAATTGTATAGATTATTTCATAACACATACATATCTTTCTGGTACCACATTTATACACACGCACACACAAAGTTTATTTTTTAGGTACCCACTCTATCAGCTATGACAGATCAGTTTTTGCCACTTACCTTGGAATGCATTTGGTGATTCGCTTCCAATGGCACTATTTAGTGCCACTGGAAGCCTTGAAATACATTTACAGAGATTTAATATTGTTTCTCTAGTAGAAACACATATCTATGACAAAATATATCAAAGGCGCCGGTACCTTCACACAGGTGTGATTTTTACATTATGAGCCATTATTACATTATGAGCTGATTATTACATTATGAGCTTTTATTACTTTTAGATTATGACATTATGAACCGTATTACAATAGCATCCGTTATTACATTATGAGTTGCTACACCTTAACCATGGACAGGGGTCACAAATTAGCCTTGGCTAGAAACCCTACATACAATGTAACGGTTTCAGGTTTTTATAACTTGATACGTTGTTTTTTTGTATTGTCCCTGTCAAAAACAAAACGAGGAAAAAAGCATCTATCCAGCTTGTTCTGCGTTCAGACCAAGCCCCTAGAACCCAGTGCTTGCATTGAAGCGAAATGGACATGCTGGCCATTCGTAGGTACTGCAGCTTAAACGGACGGGGCCACTGCAAATGTACGAGCGAAAACGGTTTAGACCAATGGGCTTGACTCACGAGCTTGCGCACAAGCTTGCGCACGGGGCCGCGCACCTCTGTGACGTAAAACGCGTCACTTCTGTGACGCAGAACGTATCACAGTGGCCCCAAATAGGCTACGCCAATCACACTTTACAACCCAGAAGAAGGGGTGAATTCGCTTCATGCGCTGGGTGAGCAACTCAATGCAAGTGGATGGGAGGCGATATCCGGTGCCCTCTCTATTATTTTTAACTCTATGGTTCAGACTTGTAGGTCCACACACACACACACACACACACAGTTCTGACCTGAGGCTGCGGTCCTGACAGCCAATGGCAGCGTACTTCCTGGTTGCATCAACGTCCATGTCGTACAGGGTGGTCTTCCTCACCACGTGCTGAGTCCTCCTGAACTCCAGACCATCTTCCGTCTAGAAACCACAGAGGAAGAAGAAGATGGACAGGTCAAAACATATGGGAAGTAGAAGAAGACCACTTCAAACATTCCGGTCTGCTATTTTCACTACATTTGCTTGACACTCTTGTACGATGAACCACACAGGTCCCCGGTTCGATTCCCAGCCAGCCCGACCCGCTTTCTGAATGTCAATCCCCATCCCCTGCTCTCTCAACTGTCACTATCAAAATGAAGGCAATTTTTTTTTTTAAATAAAAACATGAATTTACTTAAATATCGTCACCGTCGGGTAGCGACCTTTTACAGTAACTAAAGAAATATCCCTTACTGTATCTTTAGGGCTGAAATCCGTTTCATGTCCTACCTGGGGATTTTAAGCTATCTACTGCTCTGCAAAAACAGAACCCCTGCTTTTGATGCAGTACTACTTGTCAACCAGTAGGTGTCCTACCGACACCAGGGTGTACAATGTCTCAATGGAAGAGTAGGGAGACCACCTGGCTCCAACCACTGCAAAATAGCCTATCTACAAGCCGATCATTGTGCTGTGAGCTTGTAGATCTATTATTGTTGATTTTTTGTGAAAAATCTAGATCCTTTTAAAAATGTTGTGACGGAGTGGGTCTTTAAATGCACTTCAAACCTCCAGGAGAGGAGAGGAGAGGAGAGGAGAGGAGAGGAGAGGAGAGGAGAGGAGAGGAGAGGAGAGGACCAGTGTCCCTGTTCAAACCTCCAGGGACAAGAGGCTCAGTAACTGGGACACACTGGGAACGGTGTTTAACCAGGAGCAGACGAGCTCAAAACATAACTACACTTACTAACTTTCTTTGTATCGTCTCTGTCGGGTGGAAACCGAATGTGTCTAAAAACTGTTACTTTTCAGGATTCAAATTCTAAAATAGCAAAAGTAGCAGATCGATGAGCTTGTAGATCTGCTACTTCTGTATGCTTCTGTGTGACGCTGTAGTATGATCAAGTAGGGCGTTAATTTATGAAAAGAACACAAAAAGTTAAAATGTGGAGGTTTCTGCCCGACAGCAACGATATTAAACCGTTTGAGAGGAGGTGAGAGGAGGAGGTGGTGAGAGGAGGAGTAATCATTACCTTCTGGGCGGTGCGGAAGTAGATGCTTTTATCGGCTCCACAGCTGATCATCCTGAGCTTCCCCTCATTGGCTGACAAGACAGGAAGGAGAAAACACATAACCATCGTTATCAACACTGACTTTTTGATCTGTTGTTTTTTTCTCAGAAATGTAGGAACCCAGAAGTAAGCATTAAAGCTGCAATCAATACCTTTTATTTAGTTAATTAAATGCTATTTTGTAATTAATTTGTATGGTAAACAGAGCATGTGGGCGGGGCGGAGCTGGAGTGGAATGGGGAGCAGCGCGGGGCGATCTCTAACGTAGCAGGCAGCGGGTTTATAAAAAGGTAGGTCGCATGGACAGACACACGGAGCGGAATCAACATGAGTGGAGAGCGGACGCGACAACAGCCCCCTGGGGCATGAAGTCGCATTTCCCCCCTGCTCAGCGGCCTTGTGGTTAAATTGTCTGCCCTGAGACTGGGAGGGTCAGGGTTCGATCCCCGGCCGGGTCATACCAAAGACTCTAAAAATGGGACCCAATGCCTCCCTACTTGACACTCAGCATCAAGGGATGGATTAGGGGTAAGTCCCTGAGACATGCCAGCGTCATGTCCAGGGAGTGTAGTTGTACATAAAGCTGCCTCACGCTACAGAAACAGGAGTTAAGACTCCTGCCCCTATGGGCAGATTGGGCACCTAGTATTTTTAAAAGCAAGCACTCCAATACTTTGGGGCGGCAGTGGCTCAGGGGTAGAGTGGCCGGGTAGAGTGAACTGATCCCGGGCTGGGGCGCTCCCCCAGAGTCAGTGTCGAAGTGTCCTTGAGCAAGACGCTGAACCCCTAATTGCTCCTGATGAGCAGGTTGGTGCCTTGCATGGTTTCCTCCGCCATCGGTGTGTGAATGTGTGTGTGAATGGGTGAATGGCACAATCAATGTAAAGCGCTTTGGATAAAAGCGCTATATAAATGCACCATTTACCATTTTACCATTTACTTTAACTCAAGTACACATTTTTACTTATAGTAATAGTAATAGTATAGATTACTCACCAGCGAATCTCACGGCCGTGATGGATGAAGAGTGTTCATCCATCGTCTGCACCAGACTGTACTCTCTGTCTGCATCCAACACATGGATCAACCTGTCTCTGCTGGCTGTAGCTAACAGACTGACACCTGATAGAGAGACATAGAGAGACAGAGAGAGAGACAGACAGAGAGAGACAGAGAGAGAGAGAGAGAGAGAGAAAGAGACATGGATCAACAGTCTGACAATCCTTTACCACCTACAGTAGGTCTATGTGCTGGCGCCCCCTCCTGGACAAAGCTCACAATAAAAAGTCATCTGTGTGACTATAGTTTACTAGGGTTCGGGGCGCTACGTGGCCATCACATCTAGAAGCCTAGGCCTAGCCTGGCATGGCCTGGACTAATATCACTGTGTAGATATTAGTCTGGAATCTCTGTGTGGAACCTGCGTTTTCAAGGGGCGAATAAAAAAATGCGTTTGGTGATAAACCCGGCCCATATTTGCATACTGGGCCCTGATTGGTCCCTCACACCTTCGCAGGGAGTGAAATCCAATCACAACTGAGAGGTGCCAGACCAAATCTGCCAAAACCAAAATTTTGCAATGGCAGATTAGTCTGGTTTCCAGGCTAGCCTAGGCGTGCACATACAATAGGCTATATACTATCATTCCTCAAATACAAACCCGTCAGGTACAGGGTGACTTACTCTACGTTGGCCTGGTTGGTCATCATTGTGTTTTCACTATGCTGGTGGGTTATAATAATATATGGTATAATGTTCATTTGGGTAAATGGCTATTTTTCATGTTAGTGATGATGTTCAGGAGAGATAGGAGAGGGACTACAGCATGAAGAGGAGAACGTTCATTATCATCTGTCTGATCAAGGTGTCATTTGTGGGAGCTGTCTTTATTTGGTGCTTTATGCAAATATTAGCATTGGGGAAGGGTTTGAGTAGGAAGTGAGTGCGAGGGGCGGGAGGCGAGGGGGGCTTTGGTAGCGTTACTACCCCGGGATAAACAGGGACATGTCTTGGCTGCCAAAATAGCAGATCTACAAGATCGAAAGTAAGCTTGTAGATCTGCTCTTAAAAAGTCGACCCAACCCCGCCCCCGACCCTGTACAAGTAACTTGCTGAGTCCCACTCGCGTGGCACACAAGCAGTCTAGAATAGACATGACATGTCATAACAAAAAAAGTTAAACATAAAAAATATAAACAATGATAATTGTTTAGAACAAAAAAGGGGACTCCTGCACATCCAAAAAACCCCGTTGGAGGTGATAATTGATAATTGTTTATTATGGTAAACTTTATATGTCATATCACACAATATACAAGTTGCAACAGCCCCTCCCCCAGTGTGACGGAAAGTACATGAAGAAGGATAGAATAGTGAGCAACGGAGGCAAAACATGGGCCAAATAACGAATACAAATGTATACTGAACAGTTGAAAGTACACTATCCAAAGGCTCCGGGCATGATCGATTTTTAGGCCGAAATGTGTTGAAAATTGGAGACGTGTTCAGCTAAAGCATAGCTACAACGTAGCGGAGACAATGAATAACACAAAGAATAAGACAGAAACGATAACACCCAAACTCTGCCCCTTTGTAGATAGCGGGGAAGTCCAACAACTAGCGGATTCTAAATATACATTTAGTATAGATAGATTGACAATCTACGTCGATCTGTGGGTGTGTTTGCGTATGCATTACCAGTCTCAGGTTTAGTGTATTCCAGACAGAGGATCTCAGAGTCGTGAGCTTGAACGTTGAGAATCTCCTCCATGCTCTCCACATCATGAATCCTACCACGCACACACACACACGCGCGCGCGCACACGCACACGCACACACACACACACACACACACACACACACACACACAGATGTAAAAGTATGCAGACAAGTTAAACATAGGTCCTAAGTATGCACTAAAAAATAGTTATAGCTACAACAGCTACATAAAAAAAGGAAGGAGAAAAAAAGGTATTATATAGTGGCTACACAACAAGCTTATAGATCGGCTTTCAGCAAATAATTTGGCGTAGAGGAAAGAAATGGAGGGGACCAAGTTAGGGTTGAGTACCGAGAAACGGTAAAATACTAGAAGCGGTATCACAACGTCACATACTACTGATACAAATCAATTACACAATACCACTTAGCTTTGGCTATTCAAAAATAGCAGATCTACAAGCTCATTGCGCGGCACCGAGTGCCGCGCAATGAGCTTGTATAACTTCTATTTTTGAAAAATCTTGAAAATGTGTGCATATCGTTGAATATACATATATATATATATATTTTTTTTAAAAGCGAACATTTTTAACTAAAATCTTTGCTTCTAGAGGTCCCTGGCACAACCTTTTCAGATGGGGGTCCGCGGCCAAATGTATATCAATTTAGGGGTCCTTGGCATGAAAAAGGTTGAAAACCACTGATTTAGACTGATCTAGAATCAGCACAAAGTAAGGCAATTTGTTAAAATTTGCCTTGGCAAAAAATAAATACAAAGAAATAAAATAAAAAAACAACAGGTTTAGCACCGGTATCGGATAAACCCCAATCGATACCGAACCCTAGACCAAGTATAGAGCCCTGGGGACCCATTATGTATATAAAGCCATGTACTGATGTAAAAGTCTTATAGGAGGGATATAGGATAAAGTGCTCTTTCTTCCTCTCTCCTCTACCTCAGTATTCCCATGCGGTCTCCGGAGGCCAGGTGTCGTCCGTCGGGGCTGATCTTCAGGGTTCTGATCCCCGCCCTGGTGTCTGAGGCTCCGCCCCCTTCCTGCCCCGTCCCCTTCTCCGTCTGGTTGCCGGTGCACTCCACGTCCAGCAGACCCGAGAGGTTGTTGTCCACGTAGATGATCTTCTGTAGGTCCTGATGAGAGACAGAGACAGATTATGTCATGTGTTTATGTAGGTGTTTTTCCTTGTCCTCAGAAGATAAATTGATGTTTTACGGTTAAATGTTATATTGATATAATAGTCAGGTTTATGGGTTACTTAGTTAGGGTTAGAGTTAATGCCTGATTTATACATAATACAGTTGTGCTCCGGTGACACGGCCCGACAATAGCAGATCTACAAGCTCACAATCTGTCGCAGCACATCGCGTTGTGAGCTTGTAGATCTACAAATTTTGTCTGCAGGGTAAAAATGGCCAATTTATTTCTTGAAATAGCATTCATAAAATTATCGTCTGATGTCCACAAAAGTATAGTAATACAAACGTGTGCGTGCGCGCGCGCGTGTGTGTCTTACATGGCTGATGGTGTTGCGCGCGCGCGCGCGCGCGCGTGTGTGTGTGTCTTACATGGCTGATGGTGTTGTGTGTGTGTGTGTGTGTGTGTGTGTGTGTCTTACATGGCTGATGATGTTGCGCGTGTGTGTGTGTGTGTGTGTGTGTGTGTGTGTGTGTGTGTGTGTGTGTGTGTGTGTAGTGTGTGTGTCTTACATGGCTGATGATGTTGCGACACAGAGCGGTGCTGTGAGCGTCTGTGTTCCACAGTCTGATGGTGTTGTCTGATGAACAGGTGAGGAAGGAGCCTGGGGGAGGGGCCGCCTGACCCCCTCCTCCTTCTGGATACACCTGAGAGGATGAGGAAGAGGGGAGAGGAGAGGAGAGGATGAGGAGAGGAGAGGCGTTTAGTTTTAGTCTAGTTCATTTGAAAAGTAACAACACAAGTCGTAACCAATGGAGGATACGACACAATGAAGTCCAGGACTTGGGAAACAATACAACCAGGCGCTCACAGGATATAAAAGGTAAAAGTGTCAGTGGTGCTCACAAATCAAACAGGGTCAAAAACTGAGGCAGTAGCCTTGATTTAATTGGAGGCTGTTTTCACTATTTTACTTTTGAGTGCCGTCTGTTTTTCCCTCAAAGTCCAGGAATTATTTCCACTAGACCATACACGGTCGACGCATCCGTGGGGGGATATGCGCACATGATCTGGCAACCCGGGAATTATTTCCACTAGACCATACACGGTCGACGCATCCGTGGGGGGATATGCGCACATGATCTGGCAACCCGGGAGGCAGTTCGTCCCATAGCTGGGCAGCCCCGTAACCATGGCGACAGTGTTTGACCCAAAAACGCTAATAAGAAGCTGAGATGTGGTGAAATTGAAAAACGGGCTTCACAGTTAAGTTCAGATGGTAATGGTCAATGGCTGTGTGCAAAATCAGAGCAATTGGTCCAGCCACTGAGGAGAACCGGGTAGCTTCACCTACTCACTCACCACTACAGACGGACGGACGGACAGAGGTTACTAGAATTATAGTAGGATTGCGGTCCTCCTCGGTCATTTATAATAAAAAAAACACATATTTCAAGAAAAGAATGTTACATTTGTAATCACATAAAACCTACAGCCCTTAAGAACCTAAACTAACTAAAACATGAAATTACCCTAACCCTTTTCCATGAACCAACCCTTTGTTAAATGCGTAAAAATGTCCACAAAATTGGAAGTCAATATCCAAGGCTGTTCCATTGGGAAGTCCCCTCCCCTCAATGTACGACACCAAAGAGCCCTTCCCAAGTTACAGTAACATGTGAATCAGGTCACAAATCAGAAGCAGGTTAATGGGATAATCAGTAATCGATAACATCATTGATAAACATCTGATCCCAGGACGGGGACGGCCTTGAACAAAGGTTAAAGGTCACTTCATGCTAATTAAGTCACTACTACAGTGGTCACAATACACAGACCTAAGGGAACCCATTAAAACCAGGAAATCTGTGTCATTTTAGATTTTAGCTATATAGCAAATATAGGTTTTTCAGAAAACTCTTAGGACTCTTTAGAACAGTGGTTTAGAATAGTGGTTCTAAAAAATAGCAGATATACAAGCTCACAGCGCGTCACTTCGTGCTTGTATATCTGCTATTTCTTTGTGTTTGAAAAACGTTTGAATATATATATTTTATATATATATCTTCTGGGGGATCCGTGGCACAAAACATTTTCAGATGGGGGGATCCTCGGCCAAATACATATCATGTTGGGGGTCCTTGGCACCAAAAAGTTCGAGAACTACTGAATGTAGAAGGCATTATTTTGTAGAATCGGCCTCAGGTCTTATAATGGGTTAACCCTTTAAGACCTGAGGCCGATTCTACATGTCTCCAAAATCTCAACAGTTTTCTGAAAAACGTATGTTTCTATATCAGTGGTGCTCAATCTTTTTCATGTCAAGGACCCCCAAAATTATATGTATTTGGCCGCGGACCCCCATCAAAATATTTTGTTCCAGGGACCCCCAGAAGCAAAGATTTGAGTTAAAAATGTTCGCTTAATAAAAATATATACTGTATATATTCAAAGATTTGCACACATTTTCACGATTGTTCAAAAATAGCAGATCTACAAGCTCTTAGCGCGGCACTCGGTGCCGCGCTATGAGCTTGTATATCTGCTATTTTTGAATAGCCCAAAGTGTAAAATAATGCTTTTTAGCTCAAATCTAAAAATGACACAGTTCCAGGTCTTAATGGGTTAAAGTCCTTAACATGGTATTGCAGGCCATGTCAGGTTGTGGTTCTGCGTGTTCATGTGTTGGTTATGGTATCCATAACATGAGGTCCCCCAGCAGAGGAGCTGTGACTGTGTCAACACAGAAGCGGGACACTTATGTACGGTGCCCAGACATCCTGGTTTCTCAGGGATTGTCACGGTTCAGGACAAGCCCTAGGATTCTGGTGGCCCTAAGCGGGGAAAAAAATGTTACGGCAACAGAGAGGAGAAAGCAGTGTGCAGCAGTCAGGGGCCACCTGTCATGTGTGCAGATTAGGGGCCCACCTCTCTCTCTCATATGTGCAGATTACATGTGTCCTCATGTGACACATCATGCGGGTCGCATACTGGCCTGGCCTGCGCAGTCACATGCAATGGTACACACACACACACACACACACACACACACACACACACACACACACAGGCCTATTTCTGGAGGAGCAACAGCATCACTGAAATCGATGGACAGCCATAAGCAACGCAGTAAGTGTGTGTGTGTGTGTGTGTGTGTGTGTGTGTGTGTCTGTGTGCTTTTTTTTATAAAAAAAGATCTGTAATCGATCGTTTAATAAAATACATTATTAATACTTTATCCCTATTTTGGGCATGTCATTATAGGTGAAAGGTTCAAAACAATTATATATGTTTGTTTTTTTTAATAGTGAAGATAGCAGATCTACAAGCTCACGCCGCTTCGCATCGCGACACGTTGTAAGCTTGTAGATCGGCTATCTTCACTATTTTTGCACCGAGTATAAAGTGGCTAATCAATTTGTTTATTCTTTTTATATTAAAAAAAGCATCTCAATTATACAATTTATCTTCTTCACGATTAGAATAAAGAAATTGTCCCCATTGGCTTATGTCAGGGAATGTTGTCTAATAGGGAACAAAACTGATTAAATTTGAACCCCAAATTGAATATTACTCCATTTCATAGGGTTGGTTCAGAAGATATAGAATGAATGTAAGTCAATGTAAATTCTAGAAAACCTGTAAATATGTGTGTGTATGCGTGTGCGTGTGTGTGTGTGTGTGTGTGTGTGTGTATGCGTGTGCGTGTGCGTGTGCGCGTTACCTCCAGACTCCAGACGCAGGCGGAGTGGAACAAAGCAGAAAAGATCTTCTTGGTCCTCCTGGGCTCCCGTACATCCCACACGTACACACTGTGGTCGTTGTACACGCACGACAGCCAGCCGCTGCTCGGGTCAAAGGTCACCGCCACCGTGTCCGGGTAGCCGCGCCCGTCCTCTTCTGACCCCGCCCCTCTGTGGGCGGAGAACAGGTGTCTGTGGGAGAGGGGGAGGGGAGATTCATTTAATCCTCCTGTTATTACATATCGTTGCTGTCGGGCAGAAACCTCTTATCTCCATATTTTAACTTTTTGCTTCTTTTTTGTGTGTAAATGAACGACCTACGTCGTGACTCGTCATACTACAGCGTCACACAAAAGTAGCAAAAATAGCCAATCTACAAGCTCACAACGTGCCGCATCTTGTAGATCTGCTATTTCTTTGCTATTTTTTAATTGGAATCCTGAAAAATAACAGTTTTGGACATTCTGTATTGAGGTTTCCACTACAAGCTCAAAATCTTTTGAGCTTGTAGTGACCACAGAGAGGAGGTGCTCTCCTCTCCTCCCCACACAGAGGAGGTGGACAGAGGATGAGTTGTTTACACATGAATAGACTGAATGAATACATGATAAACACACACACACACACACACACACACACACACACACACACACACACACACACACACACACACACACACACACACACACACACACACACACACACACACACACACACACACACACACACACACGCCTCTCTGACAATGTTTGTATGAATGAAAGTGTCTGTCTATCTGTGAATTTGCATGTCTGTCTGTCTGTCTGTCTGTCTGTCTGTAAGTGCGTACGTACAGTACATACGTACAGTGTGTAAGTAACAAGTCCCCTGGACTTTTTTGTGTTATCCTTTTTGCCTTAATGTCTGAAGAAGAAGAAACGTGATGTTTACATTTCTGACTAATAAAGTATTCAATCAATCAATATATGTATATGTACAGTATGTACTGTATGTATGTATGTGATGTGTATGATGAGTGTGCTTATTTAACCTTTATATAACCAGGTGTTTTGTAATTAGGCACTTTCTCAATTAGTTTGCTCTGCAAAGTGACTGCGTGTGTGAGTGTGAGCGTGTGTGTACGTGCGCCTATGTGTACCAACCCAGGTTCGGCCAGTGTGATGTCGTCTGTCCCCAGGCTGTGAGGTCGGGACAGGCTGTGTGTGTGTGTGTGTGTGTGTGTGTGTGTGTGTGTGTGTGTGTGTGTGTGTGTGTGTGTGTGTGTGTGTGTGTGTGTGCGCGCGCGCGCGTTCCAACCCACCCAGGTTCGGTCAGTGTAGAGATGTCTGTCCCCAGGCTGTGGGGTCGGGGCAGGCTGCAGATGAAGTGCAGGTTGGACGGGCTGAACGCTCGGATGATCCCATCAGCACAACCACAGAATATACACTCCTCCGTTACACACAGACTGGTGGCCTGGCGCGTCTGAGAGAGGACAGACAGACGGGTTAGACCGGCGGTGGTGAGGTGGGACGGGTAGACAGACAGACAAACAGACAGACAGACAGAGGGAGAAAGGGAGAGAGGGAGGGGTGTATGTATGTGTTTATGAGAGATGAGTGGGTGGGTGGCTTTTCCATCAATCTGTTTTGAAGTTGTGTTTAAGGTGAGCACCTGCAACTACAGCCTTCATCAAGCTACCTTGATAGAGGCTGCGGCTGAAACATCGGGTCTCTAGTGGTATTAAGACCCATCATACGTTGATATCAATAAAACCACTTAAACCCTCTATTCTTAGTAAAACGGACCCGAGTTCTAACTGTACTTGGCACACTCTTTTTTTTCACTCTACACCAAATCTCTTCGCCAAAAAAAAGCAAGTTCATAAGCTTGTAGATGCTGCAATTTTTTGGCAAACAGTACACTCACAGAACAGGGATGCTGGGAACAAAAAAAACAGAACAAACAATACACATTTATTGCATGTGCACCTGATTTTATCAAGTCTGCTACTTAGTTGTTTTTCTGGGTCAGCATAGCTACTTACAGCCACCAAAAGACTGATGGCTGTGTGTGTAAAAACCTTCAAAAGGATTAGCAGACCCAGGGTCACCTGGCCCAGCCAGAGGACCTCCCCGGCCAAGTCCCCAACAAGACATGGCCCGCTGCCCCGCACCAGCCTCTCCCTGCTCCAAAAGTCTGGAGTCCCTGCATGGTCCCAAAATACCACCATTGTCCCACAGAAAACAACACCTCTCCCGTCTGACTCTGAGCGACTTAACACCAGCCACCATGAAGTGCTTCGTTCAAGCAGCTTGTCAAAGAGCCCACATCACCTCCTCCATAATTTTGTTGACTAAGATTTTGATATTTAGTTGACTAAGACTAGACTAAGACTAAACCATTTCAGATGACTAAAATAGGACTAAAACTAAATGGTGTCTTATTCAAAAGAATAAGACTAAATCAGAATTTGCTGTAAAAATTAACACTGCCACACACTACACCAGTGGTTCTAAAACTATTTTGTGCCAAGGACCCCCAAAATGATATGTATTTTGCCGTGGAACCCCCCCCCCCCCCCTCATCTGAAAATGTTTTGTACCAGGGACTCCCAGATGAGAAGATTTCTGTTAAAAAAAACAAATCAAGATCATTCAAAAGTTTTCAAACACTTTCAAGATATTTCAAAAATATTCAAAAATAGCAGATGTACAAGCTCGCAGCGCGGCACGAAGTGACGCGCTGTGAGCTTGTAGATCTGCTATTTTTAAAAAGCCACAGTAACACATTTATCTGGGGACCCCCCTGGTTCTCTATATACGTTGATTACATACTGTACACATACAGAGATTCCCTGCATTTATTGTAAAGAAGAAGATACTGCCCTCTCTCTCATAACGACGTGACACGTTGATAGCTTGTAGAGCAGTTCTTTTTTTGGCAAGCAACACCATCGTACTTCCGAGGATAAATTAGGCTCGTCATATTTTGCTTACCGCTGTGGTTAGAATTGCAGACGGAGGATGTGTTGGATAGAATCCAAACCACCCACAACTTGCCACAACAACATAACTGCCGTATATTCAGCTACAAAGCAACTTCCTATGCCATTGTTCGGAATGTTCAGAGTCAGACACTGTGAAGACGGACCTTTCACTTGGAACGTCTAGAGAGCCTTCTCTGCGGGTTCAAAGAGCCTTCTGCGGGCTCAGAAAGTGTTCTGCCGGTTCAGAAATGGCTGTTTTCGAACTACAAGAGCTATGTGAAACCATGCTGTTTAATAAGGCATTTCACAGGTTCAGGATTTGTTTCCACGCGCCACGACTTCTATAAGAACCTTTAATTTGGGCCTTGCTCAGGAGGTGGTACTTAACCCTGAGTTCTTGGAACCCAGAACTGAGAACTTATATGCTTTCAAAAAAACAGCTTTGTCGAGCATCTATACGAAACAATCGTCCCGTGTTTGGGGGAGTGTTATATTGGTCACTGCATGTACTGCTACGGGCTGGGGCGGGAGGAGTAGTACTAGGAAGCAGTGTTGATTTTGACAGCAAATTTTGATTTCGTTTTAGTCGTAGTCTTTTGAATAAAACTCTATTTAGTTGTTGTCATATTTTAGTCATCTGAAATGTTTTACTGTTAGTCTTGTTTTAGTTGACATCATAAGATTTTAGTCGACTAAATCTACAGTTGATTTAGTCGAATAAAATGAATTCTGGCGGTGCCTTGATGGCGTCGTAATGGCTGATTTTACACTTGCATGCTGAAAATAGCCTATCTACAAGCTCACAACGCGCCGCGCTGCGACGCGTTGTGAGCTTGTAGATCTGTGATTTTCAGAGCGCAACACCCGAGCGTAACCAAACATAAAATGACTCGTCTTAGTTCTAATGGATCTCTTCTCCACTAGCCCCTCCCTAATATTATAGTCTCGTTTTTAATTGTTGACGAAATTGTCAATATATTTAGACTTAGTTTTATCATAGCTTACTTTTTATTTAGTTTTCGTCAGTGAAAAAAGGTAGTCAACGAACATTTTTCATCATAGTTTTAGTCGACGAAATCAACTAAAACTGGTAGGAGGGAGGCTCTATGTCTTCAATGGCAGTGCTAAATGGACTGAGAATATATGAAATACTGTATATCAGGGGTCTTCAACAGGGGGTCCTCAGAGTTACTACAGGGGGTCCCCCAAATCTTTGTGTGACATGATTATTTGTTCTTACATTAACCACTCCAACCCTAGTTTCCCTGTTCTGAGGAGAACTTTAGCCAAAAATAGCAGATCTACAAGCTCACAACGCCTCGCACTGCGAGGTGTTGTGAGCTTGTAGATCGGCTATTTTTGGCAAAGTGTTATACAGTAGGTGTGTAGAGGGAAAAATAGCAGCAAAAGTTTATCTGAAACACAATTTTATACAATATAGAGGGGGTCCCTGCTTCATCCCTCTCTCAGCTAGGGGGTCCTTGGCCTGAAAACGTTGAAGACCCCTGCTGTATATGAATCGATTAAATGTGTTTTGTGTGTGTGCATTGTGTGTGTGTTGTAGTTGAATTAGAACAGTCCTGATGAAGTTGATAACCACTTTACAGAGACCAAACATGTTGTGTAAACTCTCCCTTTCCGTTCGCTCCATCATCCTCTCATTGTCTCTGTCCTCCTCTCTCTCATTATTTGTCAACTCCCCCGCTTTCCCTGACTTCTCTGTTTCATTCATTCACTGCTCTCTCTCTCTCTCATAAAGGCTGATTGTTCATTGTTCTGTCTGCCAGTCGGGTCCACCTCCACTGACCCATTTTACACACACACACACACACACACACACACACACACACACACACACACACACACACACACACACACAGCCTCTTTCTCAGAATGTGCCTTCATTCCATCTCTTCGTGACTCCACCCACTCCAGCCAGCTCCTTGACCTTTGACCCCCTTTCTGTGTTTTTCTACATTTCACCTACAATTCAAATGTCCCCCCCGGACCCCCTGGACCCCCCAGACCGGCCCCAAACCACAACACAACACAACAATGCCACACAGAAACAATTACAGTTTCACCTGAACTTAACCTCTTAAACCCCATATGGTTGAGCGGAGTCCCTCAGGGGTCTACACTAGTGTCTATTCTGTTTTCTGTTATTGTGGGGAAAGCTTTCGCTGAAAATAGCCGATCGATAGGCTTGTCGATCGGCTGTTTCAGCTAAAGCTTTCTGGGGTGGGGTTTAACTCATTGAGTGCCATTGACGTGTTTCACGTGTTTTATCCGCAATGGCGCAACGTGCCAATGACGCGTTTGACGTGTTTTTGAAAAAAAATGTGGGTGGAAACCTCATGTGTCAAACTGTTACTTTTCAGGATTCAAATAAAAAAATATGAAATAACACAAAAAGTAAGAATATGGAGATTAGAGGTTTCTGATAGCAACGATATTTGACTAAGGGTGCGTTCGGAAATGCGCACCGGGAGCGCACTCACGTATTAGTTTGTGTTGACCAGTGCACTCAGTGCTATATATCCGAACGCATCCTAAATGGTGAAGGTTGTGGTTGACGTGGTGCACTGTGAAACCATCCAATGAGGTGTGAGGTTGACTGGTGAGATGACAAAGGGAGTCAGTCAGTTCAGAAGCAAGTTTTTAAATCATGTACGTCAATATGGACGCTTCCATTTGATAATTTGGAACAAAGATTACACATGAGACTCATCTAAACTGACCCTTTGTTTCAGGTAGTGTTCTTAAGACTGTCTTGCTGAAGTGACTATACCTCACATCATGTTATTTGATCTTATAAAATGCCTAGCTTTTATTTGGGGTTTAAAGGGACAAGCCATACCTGCCCTAGGGCATATAAGTTGATATGACAGTAGCTGACCACCAGTCAGCTCATACATGATGAACGGTCAACATGAGCGGGCTCACTCCTTAAGGAACACAACATGTCAAACATTTGCATTGATCAAATGTTATTTTCCGTCTTAGCGGCTAAATAATACTAAACTGGGTTATACTGGGTAAAGAAAGTCTTAGTCGACCAATAGTCATAATGATTAATCAACTAATTCAGGGGTATTTTCAGGACAAGGACCCCCTAGCTGAGAGAGAGATGAAGCAGGGACCCCCACTATATATTGTATAAAATTGTGTCGCAGATTAAACTTTACCATAGATTTTACAGATAGCGTTATAGTCGTGTTTGACAGCACTGTCAACGTGTAGAAAAGTATGGGGGAAAAAAAGCTGAAACTAATCTAAAACTAAATATTGGTTGACAAAGAAAGACCAAACCGACTGATTAATCGATTATTCAACTCCAAGGGGACAGGCCTAATATGACATACTGGAGGTGTCCCCTCAAAAGTTGAAGAATAGATTCATCTGTGTGATATATAAACTAATGACATACGCCGGCAACGTTTATCCAACACAGGTTGAATAAACTCCTCTGGCAATTATCAAAATTCCCAGGTTGATAATCTATATCTTCGATCTCACTTCATCTCTAGGGCTGTCACGATTACAAATTTAAAGTGACGATTAATCATCACTCAAATAATTGCGATTAATGATTTAATTGTGTTTCTGTCCTTGAAAATGAATGGAACATTATGATTAAAAATTACATATCTGTTTGGCTTTTAGCTTTCGTAAACAAAAGTTGCACAGGGCAGATATGACAACACATATTTAATTACTTTATACTTAAAAATAAACATTAATAGTGGAAATAGCCGATCTATAAGCTCAAAACGTGTCGCGAAAGATCTGCTATTTCCACTATTTTTTGGAAAATATATAATTTTAAAATAATATTTTTTAACAAGGAATTGATAATGACGATTATGCAAAAATAATTGCGATTAGACGATGATGTAATAATTGTGACAGGCCTTCATCTCATGTCATGACAACAGTTTAAATATTAAAGTGTGCGTTGCTGAAGTGACTGAGTCTAAAAGATGAGATGTTTGAGATGCTGTCGTTCTGACTGACTTACTGTGATGTGGTCGAGTTTCTGGGAGCAACACAGGAGCAGGGAACAGAGGTACTCACGTTAGAACGGCGGGGCAGGTTCAATTCACGGTAAAATTCCTCAAGGTGGGGTAAGTGATATTCTTTTGTTAAAGTAAGTGTTAAATAGGTCGATATTCTGATAGTACTCATTGCTATAGAGTGTTTGTTCAGTAGCACTAGTCTTCCTGTCTCTACAGCTCTTTAGTATACAGAAAATTAATGTTCAGGCCGGGCAGAAGAGAGAACTCACACAGGATACAGATTAAACAAGAGAAATTGGAAGTGATGACACAAAGAAATGAGCAGACACAATTGGAACTGGAACAGTATAAAAATGAAACTGATAAATGGGTACACTCTCCTGATTGGATAAAATTTGCAAGCCACCTGAAAATGTATTTTCTGTTTATTAAAGAACTGGTGAGACAGGGAGACTCCTGTTAATGAGCAAACACTCTGTAGCAATGATTACTATCAGAATATAACGCGTTAACCTTTTAACAAAACACTTCAAGTTTTAACCAACAAAAAGTATCACTTACCCTTGATACCCTTTAAATGAACACTGAGGATTTTACTGTGTGCATTCATAGAATCCAGCTACATGCAGTAGTATCATCGGTTCATGTTCCATTGATGTCAGTGTGTTTCTCAAATGTTAATTAACGTGAATTACTTTGAGATCAAATGACTCAAACTAAGTCATTTACTTTCCCCCAGCAACAACAAACTGACTCACCCATAGACCCACCAACATCAACTAAATAACAATAAGTAGGATATCGACTCTGTCGGGTGGAATCCTTGTATGTCCAAAACTGTTACTTTTCAAGATTCAAATTGCAAAAATGCATGCTAAAATAGCAGATCTATAAGCTTGAAACGCGACGCAAGCTTGTGGATCTGCTACTTTTGATGCTTTTGTGTGACGCTGTAGTAATGATCAAGTAGGGCATTAGCTGTAGTATGAATTAGTAGGGCATTATTAATTATTACACAAAAAGTTAGGATATGGATATAAGAGGTTTCTGCCCGACAACAACGATATAACTGATTGAGCAATTAACTAAAGCGGAAAACACACTCCGTCCGACGTCCTAACGTTTCTTCGGAAAGGGAGGTGATATAACTACAAATTGACGTCATTCCGACCTTCTGATGGGAGGTCACAGAACGTTTTTCTCAGAAGTCGCGCACCTCCAGATGTACCGACTCTCCAAACTATAGTTCGTAAAAGCCTGTCCGAACCCTGACGTCGGGAAGGAAGTACGTATTGCGCTTAATTCAAGTGGATTTATAATTGGATGACTGGCTTTTTACCCGTAGCTCCACCCATTTGTCCAGGAGGCGTCGGTCGTTGAACTCGCAGAGGAGGCCGGACGACGTGATGCAGAAGGTGGAGCTAGCGTAGCGGCCACGCCCACACGCCACGTCGCTGAAGAAGTTGTTCCGGAGCTCCCCCAACAGGCCGGAGCGGCCTAACAGAGGAACTGTAGCATTCAACTGAGAGAGAGAGAGAGAGAGAGAGAGAGAGAGAGAGAGAGAGAGAGAGACATAGAGAGAGAGACATAGAGAGAGACACACACACAGAGAGAGATATAGAGAGAATAAAAGCAGAAAAATATATGTCAATTGTCATTCAGAGAGCAAGAGATATTGAGAGAATAAAAGCGGAATAATATATTGTATTTGTCGTTCAAGGTACAGAGAGAGAGAGAGAGATGTAAACGTATGTTTTCTCATGCCAATAAAACCCCTTTGAATTGAGAGAAAGAATGAAAGTAGAAAAATATGTTTCAGCTGTTAGCTAAGGAGCATATGGTTGGCGCAGGGATGAAGTTACTCTTAATGTGTTAGATGTACTGTGTGTGTGTGCGCGTGTGTGTGAGTGAGTGAGTGAGTGAGTGAGTGAGTGAGTGAGTGAGTGAGTGAGTGAGTGAGTGAGTGAGTGAGTGAGTGAGTGAGTGAGTGAGTGAGTGAGTGTGTGTGTGTGTGTGTGTGTGTGTGTGCGTGTAACCTTGGAGGTCTTGGTATCCAGGTACCAGAACTTGACGTGGCGGTTGCCGGCGGTGACGAAGTAGGAGGAGTCATCGGAGAAGGAAACAGCCGTCACCTTGCTGGACACCTTATTGGCTGCTACCACCACATTTTTCTAGACAGACAGACAGACACACACACACACACACACACACACACACAGTATTTATTTTATTTGTGTCCACATACATGAAAAGCACAAAATGCAAAGACTTGATATTGTATTTTATATGTTTATAATAGGTTGTGGACAATAAAAGCATTGCCACAGTTACGTGACGCATAACACTGTTTTTTTTTATTTTTGAAAAATGTGTCAGGTGCAGGATTCAAAAAGGTCAGAGTAAGCATTGTGTAATAAAAACTCAACAAAAGATACAATTTAAATAATATATATATATATATATATATATATATATATATATATATATATATATTCAGTTACTGTTGGACAATTAACGAGAAAAACGAAAACGAAGGGCATTTTGTCTATAATTTCAGTCCGTTTTAATTACGCTTTTTAAACACACATTACAGTTTCAGTTAGTTGTCGTATTTTTTTATATTCTACTTTTTATTTAGTTCAGTTAGCGAAAATGTATTTTTCAATTTTAGTTTTCGATATTTCGTTAGTTTCCGTTAACCCATTAACTCATCCCAGCGCCAGAGTTTTTTTCAAAGTAAAAAAAAAGTGCTTAGGAAGCGATATACAGCCTTTTTCAGTTATAAGTTAAACAAGGAGTGGATGGAGCTGCAAATCTTCGGATAAGTATATCTTGGGTTCTGAAAATGTTTTTCAAAAATGTTTTTTTTTTACTATTTTTTCAAAAACACGTCATTGGCACGTTGCAGCATAGCATGTGAAACGCGTTAATGGCACTCAATAAGTTAAGACCCGAGGCGATTCTTAAAAATGTTTTCTAAATCCTAAAAGTTTTTTTTTTTAAATCAAAACATTTTTTTTTCAATATTTTTCAAAAATAGCAGATCTACAAGATCATAGCGCGGCACTCGGTGCCGCGCTATGATCTTGTATATCTGCTATTTTTGAATAGCCAAAGAAATCTAAAGTGACACAGATGCGTTCCAGGTCTTAATGGGTTTTAACTATAATAACCTTGGTGCTGGTATCAGTTAGTCAGTCAGTCATTCGGTGTTACCTTCCAGTACCAGACGTTGACCATCATGTCGTGCTGGTATCCCACGCTGATGATGTATTTGCTGTTGGGAGAGAAGGACACGCAGGCGATGCCATACTTGTGTTCCTGTAGCTCTGCCACCTGCACGCGCTCAGTGACCTCCCACACGCGCACAGCAGGCATGTGACCACTCTGCAAGACACCCACGGGACAGGACAGGAGAGAGTTAACAACCCGTCGTGAGCTGCACAAACATACACCATTATTAGTGATATAGATATACACACGTAGCACACGTATATAATTCCATATACGAACACCACACTACGTTTTTCTTTTTTTATTTGCTTTTTCCATTTTTAAATACAAATACATTGACCACTATCATAACAGAAGACACAAAACAAAACAAAACATATAAAAAAAGAGCCAAAAAACAACCACTATACACCAAAACAACATTGAACATTTTTGAAAAATCTTGAAAGTGTTTGAAAAATCTTGAATAATTTTCAATTAAAGAAAAAGTTTGAGAACTACTGATTTAGAGCAGGGATCTACAAGCTCACAACGCCTCCGCGCTGCGAGGCGTTGTGGGCTTGTAGATCTGATATTTTTGGCAAAGAGGTATATAGGTGTAGAGGGAAAAAAGAGCAGACCAAGTAAACAAAAAATATTGTTTACTTGGTATATTCTGAAACACAATGTTATACAATATAGAGGGGGTCCCTGCTTCATCTCTCTCTCAGCTAGGGGGTCCTTGGCCTGAAAACGTTGAAGACCCCTGATTTAGAGGACATTTGTAGAAGTGTCAGTTCTTAATGGGTTAAATAAACAGACAGACGAAAGACAGTTTAACCAGTAGGCAGACAGACATACTGTAAGATCAGATAACACTTTATTGAGCACCAGAGGTAAATGCAGGTGTCATTTTAGCAACCCGGTTGAAACACAGGAGAATCAGAATCAACTTTATTGTCACATCACAGGTTTACAGGCGTGAAACAGCGGGTGAAATTCATTTTTGTGCAAGCTCCATCCAGGAGAAGTTCAGGTAAGAGTGAAAGCCAAGATAAAAAGAAAAAAAATGATTATGGCACTACATTTCTGCAATGGGGAATTCATTTATATGATGACAGTGTATCATAACAAGCATAATACAGTATGTCAAGGTTCGGCACTATATACATCCTAGTAGTCCATGCGCAAGAGTCAGTATTCAAAACATCAATAGTCAGTAACAGAGGACGCAGGTCTTATGGGGGTTAAGGCTGGGGCTGATGGCTCCTGACATGAGGTCTCATCATGGGGGGTTGGATTGTCCAATCAGTTGAAAAAACAGCTTCGGCTTGTTTGCACGTTCCCCTGAACAGCAGTGCTTGAATGTTGGTAGCCAGTTGACACACACACACACACACACACACACACACACACACACACACACACACACACACACACACACACACACACACACACACACACACACACACACACACACACACACACACACACACACACACACACACGCACACGCACACGCACACGCACACACACGCACACACACGCAGTTGGCCTGTAGCCTAACTTCCAGACTGCCCTTGGTCGGCGCCAACTACCACCTTCAACTCCTTCTGGACAGCCTTGACCTCCTCTGCGTTCCCTCTGCCATGAAGCCCTCTTCTTCTTCTTGTTCAACCGGGCTTTGATGGCCCCCATTGATCCAGAAAGAATGTTGCTGAGGAAGCAGCTTTTTGGTGTTACAAACTCTCCTTACAGAACGTGATGTAGCCCAAAACACAATGGGAGAGTCCACTGACTGACATCATCTAAATGGGTCCAAGATCTGTTGTTTCCTCTGCACAGTAAAATCCTCTGTATTAATTCATCCGTACAACTCCAAGACTGTACAAATGGAACCAACTGGACCCTTAACAAGGTCCATTTGGTTCCATGTTCCATGTTCCACTCTTGGGAGTGTAGAAACGGACACGCCTGTAGTGGACCACCTGCGTACCGGGGTACTGGGATGCTTGGATGCGTGGAGCCTGGCAGACAGCACAGCATGCGAGTGCAGGGGAGCTTGAGCAGACTGCCGACCACACAGTCAACACCTGTCCCCTGTATAGACCTCCTGTATAGACCATCTTCTGTCCCCTGTATAGACCACCTTCTGTCCCCTGTATAGACCATCTTCTGTCCCCTGTATAGACCACCTTCAGAGGAGGGCCTCTTCCAAGTGGGACCAGAGATGAGGGGGGCGTGGCTTCTAGTTTGACATTTGATGCAGATTCATGAAAGATTACAAAAAAACACTGATGAACAGGCTTGTACGTTGGTACGGTGATACACTGGCGCGCTGGTTCTCTGGTCCATTGGTACACAATGGTAGTCTCAACAGGTTGTGGTCAGCGAGGGGGAAGGGCTCCTTAATGTTGGCAGACAGCCGGTCCAGGAGGTCATGCCGGGTACCTTCTGTCACAACTCTCTGTTCCCTCTGTTCTCCTCTTCTTCATCTAGACTCTTCATTCTACCTCTATCTGTGTGTTAAACCATTAATGCTTCAATCATTCTACCTCTATATCCATCTGTGTGTATGTCATTCATGCATACATACATATAAAAATACAACTGCACTGTCCTATATGGTGCCCTGTAGTTTTACTTACTAAACTTTTACATGAATGTGTGTGTGTGTGTGTGTGTGTGTGTGTGTGTGTGTGTGTGTGTGTGTGTGTGTGTGTGTGTGTGTGTGTGTGTGTGTGTGTGTGTGTGTGTGTGTGTGTGTGTGTGTGTGTGTGTGCGTGTGTGCGTGTGTGTGTGTGTGTTTAAAGAGCTGTGGTGATAAAGGAAAGAAGCAGGAGCTGGTTTTATGAGACATGTTCTAGAGAGGGAACATGTGCTGAAGGGGAAAAACATTCTGAGGGGGAAAAAAAAGCCCGCTGGTGCTGTGCCAGGGAACCAGTGATCCTTCTCATTGAACCGGCTCCCGTGTATTAACCCGTTGGAGAGTCAGACCATTGCGCCAGTGGTTCTCAAACATTTTCATGTCAAGGACCCACAAATTGATATGTATTTGGCCACGGACCCCTATCTCAAAATATTTTGTTCCAGGGACCCCCCCAGAAGCAAAGATTTGAGTTGAACAAAAATATACATATTGAAAGATTTGCACATATTTTTCAGGATTTTTCAAAAATAGCAGACCTACAAGCTCATAGCGCGGCACTCGGTGCCGCACTATGAATAGCCAAAGTATGAAATATGGCTAAAGTGGTTAAAATGATTGTGAAGCTATATAAACAAATTTTGCTGGTACCCCCCCATGGACCCCTGGGGGTCCCCGGACCCCACTCTGAGAACCAACGCATTACACAACTGGATGTGGTACGCAGCTGGGCTGCCATGGAAACTGTGAGCACACAGATGTGTGTGTGTGTGTGTGTGTGTGTGTGTGTGTGTGTGTGTGTGTGTGTGTGTGTGTGTGTGTGTGTGTGTGTGTGTGTGTGTATACATTTATATTACTATACTTGTGTGGACCAAATGTTCCCACAAGTATAGTAGCAGATTATGAGAAATAAGACGTAAGGACAGATTGGGCTCAGTTGTTTCCCCCTCCCTTTGGAACTCACTCCCATCTCACATCAAAGCCGCCCCCCACCCTTGCCCTGTTCAAAGCCTCCCACCAAAACACACCTTTTCAGACTCACTTTCCCCGCCTATTTCATATCCCTCTTTTTCTGCCTTTTAATTTAAATGTTTTTCTTTGGTTAGTTTTTTGCCTTTTTAACAAGTTATTCTCTCAATGAAGTCGTTTATTGTATTTGTTTGTCTAAAGCGACTTTCAGTACCAAGAAAAGTGCTATATAAATTGGATGTATTATTATTATTACTAGACCAAACCCGTGGGGGGGATATGCGCACCTGATCTGGCAACCCGGGAGCCAGCGAACACAAAATCGCTAATAAACAGCTGAGATTTCGTGTAATCGTAAAACGGGCTTCGCTGTTAGCTCTTAGACTGCCAGAGTTTCTCTAGAACAGTCTGTAGCCTCTGCCAGGGGTTTAAATGGTAAAACATAGGAAAAATGTTATTTTTTTGTCTGTTTATTTTTTAACATTGAAGTGAATGGAGCAGCAACTTTTTGGAAAATGTTATCTCCTGGTTCTTTGTGACGAACATAAAAACGGAAAAACCCCAAAAATAAAGAAAAAATGTAGATTTTTTTTTTTTGCCAAAAATGTTTATAAACGTTTTTGGCAGGCAATAGCTAAATTCTCAAAAACTTTTATAAACGTTTTTGGCAGGTAATGAGTTAAGTGCACATGGTAAGGGTCAATGGCTGTGTGCAAATTCAGATCAATTGCTCCAGCCACTGAGGAGAACCGGGCAGAACAACAGGTTTGTCAAATTATAGGAGGATAGTGTGTATGTGTATCAGTCTCTCACCTCTCCTGTTACTATGTACTTCCCATCTGGAGAGAAGGATAGAGTGGTGATGGTTTTCCTGAAGAAAGAGAGAGAGAGGAGTTTCATTGGTCAATTACATTGACCCAGATTTCATCCTCTGCATTCCAGACATCCTAGGTTCTAGGTCAGTGTCTGCTCAAGGGCACTGTTGAAACCATGCCAGCAAGAGCCGGCATCGAACCGGAGACCTTACCGGAGTACCAGGTACATAAGAATAACATTTATAGTAAAACCGTAATATAATAAAAGTACAAAATAAAAATGTTGTTGTACATACAGTGGTGGCGTTTCTTTTTAGTTTATAATAATATAATCGTTCATTGAATTAAATTAAATTAAGACCTGGAACGCATCTGTGTCACTTTAGATTTCTTTGGCTATTCAAAAATAGCAGATATACAAGCTCATAGCACGGCACCGAGTGCCGCGCTATGAGCTAGTAGATCTGCTATTTTTGAAAACATTTTTTTTTAGATTTCTTTCAAGAAATATTTTTTTTAAGAATTGCCTCAGGTCTTAATGGGTTAATCATAATCGAGGCAAAAGTTTGAAATAATCGTGATATTTGATTTGAAGTCGTATCGCCCATAGCGCTGCTTTGCACTGTAATAAATCAACATTCACAACACGTGATTTCATTTTAAACATCAGCACCGCCGTTCCACATTTCAGAGCCGCTCCTTTTTTTTATTTATCCACTCGTGCAAAACAAACAGCGCCTGCAGTGCATTTCTTTTGTGGAGGGTTGAGCTCCAGTCACACAGACGCAAGACGTCACCAGAGGACTTTTCTTCCTTCTTTTCAGAAAAGGCTCTGGACATGATGTGTGAGAGCACTATGAGAGACATAATAAGGCTCGCACGCGGCTCAGTGAAGTCATGCTAGAGTTGGAACCTAAAAGAACACCAAGAGGTACTGCTGGGTGAAATACGATCATGCAACCCAGATATCCAATGCTCTTCTCAAGCTGGAGAAGAAATGTTATTTTCTAACGTAGATGAACTTGACGGCGCAAAGCCGATATAATTCATGCACCATAAAACACTTAATGTACACATAAAACACTGTTTAATAGTGGTTATTAGGGGTGTGCCGATACACTAATTCCATGAAACGATACGATATTGGGCTCACGACATCGATACGATATCGATACGATATATGGCACTTTTTTATTATGAAAATATATGGGGGGGGGGGGAGCAAATGCAAACAAATATTTCTGTTTTGCATTATTCAGAAACTTATTCAGAGCAAACTTGTAGCTTTTCAGCTACAATAGCCATTTTGAATCCAAATAGGTTAATAGTGTGACACCTGACCCGAAAAAAACCCCAACATGTTGTCACCCTTTTCACCTCGGGGCTGTTTGCATGCCTGATTATTATTATTGAAAAAAAAACAATATATTTTTTTTCAAAACGATAATTTTCCCCCCCAAAACGATACATATCGTCACAAAAACGTATCGCGATATATCGCGGGACGATATATCGCGGGACGATATATCAGCACACCCCTAGTGGTTATTGATGTTAGATACCATTTTGGAGTGGTTATTAATGTTAAGATAACAATGTTTTAGCTCAGTGGCCTTGTGGTTAAGAGAGTCCACCCTCACTGAGATCGGGAGGTCGGGGTTATAAAATTGGGACCCAATGCCTACCTGGTTGGCATTCAGCATCAAGGCTTGTATTGGGGGTAAGTCCTTGCGACATACTAGCAGGGGTTGACACTAAGGTCTCAGAGGCACTTGCCCGTCGGACAAATATCTAAATAGCTATGAATATGACTATGGGTAGTCATGTTATTTTATATTTTCAAGCGTAGCAACAGTGAAAACAGCACATTATACAGTAGGCCAACAGTGCCCTTATTTTACATTCCACAGACCAGAAGACACTTACTTTCCCATAACTTGTCAATGTGCTCTTATTTTGAAGTCCACCGACTGGAAGTCAAGGGTTTACGTTTGTCTGCCTTGACACGTGCTAAGCTTTGACCGTTCAATAACCCATTAAGACCTGGAACGCATCTGTGTCACTTTAGATTTCTTTGGCTATTCAAAAATATCAGATATACAAGCTCATAGCGCTGCACCGAGTGCCGCGCTACGAGCTTGTAGATCTGCTATTTTTGAAAAAAACATAAGGAAGGCTTTATAAGCTGCATTCTTGTATTTTCACGCGTCGGCCAGGGACTAAGGAACATGCGACAAAAGTCTGCGGGTGTTTTTTTTTTAATTATATCGCGGGTGGGATGCATGCAGCCGTGCTCATCTCACGCACATGCCCGCCCGTAGTAGAGTTAAATAGTAGCAAAGTCTTTTCTACTGGGAAAGATGGCTTGAATGAGCTGAAATTGAAACAACACTTTGTGAGCTTGTAGTTTCTCCGGAGTTCACAAGAGCCACTGCACTGTAGAGAGTGTGTGTGTGTGTGTGTGTGTGTGTGTGTGTGTGTGTGTGTGTGTGTGTGTGTGTGTGTGTGTGTGTGTGTGTGTGTGTGTGTGTGTGGGGAGGGAAGGAGAGAGCGAGAGAGAGAAGCGGGGACAGAGTGATATGGCCACGTTCAGATGTTTAGACAGATATCTCATATTGTGTTTATAGTGAACTAAAGATGGTTGTGTCCCCACTCAAACTAGCAGTTGCCCAGTCGGGCGACTTATTGTAAGTCGCTTTGGATAAAAGCGTCTGCTAAATGACTGTAATGTCATGTAATGTAACCCGGAAGCATATTCCGCCTGCCCGCTAGTTTTATTTACCTGCCTCGGGCAGCCGTTAGCGTCAACCCCTGTACTAGCCTCATGTCCAGGGGGTGTACTTGTACATCATAGCTGGGGGATGAACTTCAAGCACATCAAGCTGCCTCACGCTACAGAAACAGGAGATAGGCTCCTGAACTGATTGATTGATTGAATACTTCATTTAGAAGAAAAAAGCACATGAAAGTAGAGTTTAAATACAAGGTCAACTAAATAGGATTGAAAAGCCCATGAAAGCCTGATGGCTTGTTTCAAATGGGGTTCCCATGTACTCAATTCATAGAGAGTACTCAATTCATAGTGAAATGGGCCACATTGCTCGGCAAGGCTTACTTACTTACTGTTTTGTAGTGGTTATTACATTTAAGTACGGTTTTCTAGTGGGTATTAATGTTAGGTACTGTTTTGCAGTGGTAGACTATACAGTTAAACATGATGGTCCTATATGGCCTTTATCCGACGAAGGTCACAGTGACATAGTGACGCAATTGGCTGTTGAGTGTAAGCAGAGGGACATGTGATTGGCTGTGGAGTGTAAGCAGTCAGTGTGCCGTGCGATTGGTTGTTACCTGCAGTTGTTGAGGATGTGATGTTGTTTGTTCTTCTTGGGGTTCAGTAACACCACCACACACCTGGAAAACACACATTTGAAATATTTATTTATGTCCTCATAATAAGAAGTACAGGATGTACAAAGGACATAAACACTGCCAGTGCAGTCAGATAAAGGGAAAACAGGCAGTTACAAAGTGCATGTAAAGCAGAGCATTGTTACATACAAAAAAAAGATGGCACACACACACACACACACACACACACACACACACACACACACACACACACACACACACACACACACACACACACACACACACACACACACACACACACACACACACACACACACACACACACACGTTATATTACTTGACACATTATTAAAGGCAGTCATGTTTCAGACAAATCAGTCACGTGACACAGAGAAGTGCTCATCTCAAGATAATGAGTCACTGACCTTAAGTCTGTGGACATACTGGACCACACACTCCCACACACTCCCACTGGCCAACAGTCCTCTACTGTTGTACTGGGAGCTGACCAGTACAACCACAGTCCTCTACTGTTGTACTGGGAGCTGACCAGTACAACCACAGTCCTCTACTGTTGTACTGGGAGCTGACCAGTACAACCACAGTCCTCTACTGTTGTACTGGGAGCTGACCAGTACAACCACAGTCCTCTACTGTTGTACTGGGAGCTGACCAGTACAACCACAGTCCTCTACTGTTGTATTGGGAGCACAACAGCTTTGGACATATGAGGTTTCCAACCGACAGAGACGATATAGACGGGATTCAAAGTCAGTCACCATTATGTTCTCATGTTACTCCTTGTGCGTCCATTTGTCTGTCTGTCCTTTTGAGAGCATTGGTTCGCAAACAATGGGCCGGGACCCACTCCAGAGGGTCCGGGTCACGCAACCATTTTTATGGGTTGTGAGAACAAATCTTAAAGAGATCAAAGAAGAGTCGCCGATGCCAATGATTTATTGAGGATCTTTTGAGAGAATAATTTTTTTTAACAGCGGATTTACTTGTGAATACATCTTCCCTTTTTACTTTTTTCAAAAGAATTACAGATACTGGAAGTTCTTAACTCTTTGACTTTAACGAGATTTCTCGTCATATTTTGCCAAGGCTCACACTGCCAATGACGAGTATGACGAGATTTTGTGCTAGATGGCGCTGTTCGCTAACACATGAGTGACCATTTCATTCTCAGTCACACGTGATCGCAAGATCTCCTCCACCATTCACTTCCTTGTTATTCGATTTGGAAAAACACCTGTATCTCGCCTCCCTGGATTTCCTCTGCATTTTTGACGAGAGATGCTACATTCAACGGCCTATAACTAGCGAACGAGGGGTCGCAATGATTTTCTTTTTCTTTTTGCGGAAGCACAGAGAAACCCTCCGTGTTTAGTCAGTTGATATTTTTTTTCTTCCATAAATTACAAAATGAAAAACTTGAAATTGTGACAGTCAGTCAGTCAGTCAGTCAGTCAGACAGTCAAGTACAGTAGGTTGTGTGTGAACTTGATAACCAGGGTTCACATTTCATATTGACCACGGTGGGTGACAGACGAATAAACAAGGACGTAACCAACTTCACACCACAGGCACTTCCTGCGCAGTAACACAACACTCTGACATCACACCTCAAACACACACACACACATACACACACACAACGGGGACACTGTGACATCACTTACACAAACTTCTTTGATGTCACAGCAGCAACACAGGGAGAGAAGGTGAGATGTTCTCTGACCTCATTTGTGGAATACAACAGGTGTGTGTGTGCGAAATGCATGTTTCAATTTGTCATACTGTACTACAAACATCCTGTAACACAAAAGGTACACACACACACACACACACACACACACACACACACACACACACACACACACACACACACACACACACACACACACACACACACACACACACACACACACACACACACACACACACACACACACACACACACACACACAGTGAATATACTGTATCTAGAAGTTCACATCGTAACACATTCTCGTGCAGTGCTCTGGTCTCGCGCCGCTAGTTTGCGCACTGTTTGCACATTGAGTAATATGCGCAGTCGGCTCAAGTTGGGTGTGAAATGGCCGGCCTCTCCAAAAGGAGGGCTAAACAATTACTGTAGCAAGGCACTGCTCAATATCAGCTATTATAGGAAGCCGCTCAATTTGGAGGAGGCGTTGTTTCCTTTACCCATGATTGTTGATGTCTGCTGTGCTTGACAAGTATGCCAAAGCAAAGCAAAGTTTGTTGTTTACCCAGGGTGTCGGACTAAGCACGAAGCTTGTTTCCAGCCGGACCCTGCATGGAAGCCTTGCTCAAGGGCTATTCAGCGGTGATTCATGATTGATGTGATGAATTGGGGAATCGAACTAGGGACCTTCCGGTATCAAGGCCGCCCCTCTAACCACTAGGCCACCGCTGCCAACATTAACAACAACATGTAACAATGTTCTGCCTTATATGCACTTTGTAACTGGCTGTTTTCCAATTTTCTGACTGCACTGGCAGTGTTTATATCCTTTGTACAAGGCATTCTTGTACTTCTGTTTATGTGGACATAAATATTTCAAATGTAAGCTTTCGACCTATAATGACATGTTCAGAATAGGGAAAGTGATTAATGGTTATAAACCGTCCGTTTGAAAAACATTGTGTGTGTGTGTGTATGTGAAAGCTTTCACCTATAATGACATGTTCAGCATGTGGAAAGTGATTAATGGTTATAAAGTGATAAAGATTTAAATGTACCATTTAGAATTATGGCCGAATGTCAGTGACTCACCCACCAGGACTACATTTGCACTGCTGCTACAGGAACCCAGTACAACTAAATGTGAGTAAATGTAGTCAATCTGGTAGGAACATTTTATTTCATATACACTCTGGAGAGATCTGCTGTGCAGCGCGGCGTCGTGTGTGTAGTACATAAATTGCCTCAGTCTGCAAAACCTTGCAATTTGTGAAGCATGCAGAGCTAGCATATTGATTCAGATCATACCGTTATTGCGAAACACGCTTTTATTCTGGCGAAGAGACATCGTTTGGAAATTAAAATCTCACAGGCGTCTCGACCGGCCGTCGCGGCTTGTCAACTTCCTAAAGTGCCTCAATACAAGGCTCCTGACTTTCCTGAGGCACGAGACCATGAGTATAAGGCAGCTGTGACAAAGGGACAACCGCCCCCCCTGTCCCCTCTATGATGAGCTGAGACAGAGGGACATGGGGACGCATCTGTGTAACCACTTTATCCATATTTTATGCTTTTGGCTATTCAAAAATAGCAGATATACAAGCTCATAGCGCGGCACCGAGTGCCGCGCTATGAGCTTGTAGATCTGCTATTTTTTTTTAAATCGTGTTTTTTTTTTGCAAATCTTTGAATATATATCTATAAAGCAATTAAGCAATTGTTTTTTACTCAAATCTTTGCTTCTGGGGGTCCCTGGAACAAATTTTTTTGAGATGGGGGTCCGCAGCCAAATACATATCGTTGTGGGGCTCCTTGACACTGACACTGATATTATCGCAACATAAGTGTTTCAGAAAACTGTTTTAAACTGATTTAGATGACATTTGTAGAATCCCCAGAAGCAATAATATTTTAGTTAGAAATGCTCGCTTTAAATATATGTATATTCAAAGATTTGCACAAAATTGTTCACGATTTTTCAAAAATAGCAGATCTACAAGCTCATATCGCGGCACTCGGTGCAGCGCTATGAGCTTGTAGATCTGCTATTTTGAATAGCCCAACGAAATCTAGAAATTTCACAGATGCGTTCCAGGTCTTAAAAGGGTTAAGCCCTCCTGTCTCCTCTATGATGTATTTATTACTGGTTATGTGACAACCCTGAGGTTGTCCTTTGTGTCGTCTGATCTTGTGCTGGTGTTTCAGAGTGAGTGGAGGTGGAGTAAGGAGATCTGGTGCACTCTAATATCAGTGGTTCTCAAACTTTTTTAATTTCAACAGCCCCCATGACTCTGACCCGAAAGGGTCCGTTTGGTTCCATTTGGACCCCCTCAAGGAACTCCGAGGGTCCCTGGACCCCACTTTTGAGAACCACTGCTCTATATAAAAGGCTTTGTCTCTCTCTCCATGCGGCACCAAGAGAGCACTCTACTTAATTTTTCACTCATCCTCAGATTAGATTACCGATTTGATTAGGTGTCCATTATCATCCACTAGGGAAAATCATTGTGTTCAGGTCAATACATTCATTCAAGACAACAAATACATATACAGTACACTCACAGCCTTTCCACACACCGCAGACATTACTGAATCTACAGACTTACATGTGTCATTCCTGAGTTTCGTTATGTTTACGTTGGCAAAAACAACATATTTTAACGGTGAAGTTTGCCTGAGCTTCCTCCTTTGTTACAAGATGAGCCGCTTGTAACATATACTTCATTGTGGCCTTTACTGTCGTATAGTTTATTGATGTGTCTATTGTTTTCCACTAGTTTTTTACTCTTTACTGGTGTAACAACCAGAATTTCCTCCCTGTGGGATTAACCCAGGCCGAGTCTACAAATGCCTTCTAAATCAGTGGTTCTCAAACTTGTTCCGTAATTCAAAATTATTCAACATTTTTCAAACGCTTTCATGATTTTTCAAAAATGTTCAAAAATAGCAGATGTACAAGCTTGTATATCTGCTATTTTCTTATCTAAAATGACACGCATGCCGGTTTTAATGGGTTAATAAAATGACACACACACACACACACACACACACACACACACACACACGGATGAGTATTGCTGACAGTAGCTCACTGTAAGAAGCTAACGAAGCCTACAGCAGTCAATTATGCGACACCTTGTAACACAACACAACACTACCACACAACACAACACATCAGAACACAACTCAACACACTAAGGCCGGAGGATTCGACTACAAATCAATATCAGGATTCTTTCTAACTTTTGCCTCGATCACAGCATAGTGAAAATAGCCGATCTGCAAGCTCACAACGTGTCGCCATGTACAGCAAAGTACTGTATAATGCACGGCTTACTGTAAGTGGTTAATCAGACTAATTGATTAAGTCAATTATACAAAAATCTACTAGAATCGTTTCGTGTCGAGTCAAATGTAAATAAATTATCACAAATAACCCTGCTTCTAAATGAATTGATTAACCTACATGAGCAAGGTTAAGTCGGTTAGAGGTTCTACATTTCGGTTAATTGCCCAGCTCTACAACACACAACATACCACCTAAATACATTACACACAAAGAATACAACACAACAAACATCATGAGTGATCTCCCTACTCTTCCATTCCTTGCCATTAACTCTCTCAGTCAGGAGAGGGAGACAACAGACATAAAACTTATGCATTGTAGCTTTAACACATCATGCTGTGACTAGATTCATTAAACCCATGTTGCTTTTGTCTTTGTGTGAAGGTTAGGTAGTTTTGTTCCTCGAGTGTGTGCTCCTAAGGCAGCGCTTAGTCCTGGGCAGCCTGCTACGGTCCCCAGCAGCCATGTAATCGCCTATCACCTCGATTTAAAAACGCAAACATTGCAATATCAGTTTTATAGATATCAACTTGCCCTAATACACACAAAGAGCAGATATCAGTATCTAAGCCAAATATTGTCCCTTCTAGATTGAAACAAGAATTGCACAGCTTGTATGCCACGATGCACGATGATGGAGTCAAAACACTGAAGACGACTTTGGTTTACCTATTGAAAATACAGCATATCCCATTACAACCTGGTCTTTCCCTGCTCAGTGGCTAATACAGATAATTTTATGCAAACTTCTGGGGACAATGTACTGAACCTTAGTTCCACTAGGCCTGTGCCCGGCGGGCATCGGCCTACTTGGGAACGATGCAAGTTGGGAACAATGAAAATAGGGAAAGATGACTGAGACCGAGATTGTTTTGCAATACCCGTTGTCATAGCACCCGTTTTAACGGAAAAGTGACTGACAAAAAATAAAGTGAAAAGTGGACTGACTAACTAATCAAATGGCAGGTGTGGGGAATTAGGCCTGGTGTGAGGAATTTGCCAAATCAAGCTAAGGCTGGGGTTACCATGGCAATCAATTGGCTCATTTGGGCCACGGCCAGAGCCTTTTCTGGTGGTTCTGGACAACCGCTTATCCGTCGACGCCCGGCACTGCACTTCCTCGGGTCGTCTGCGACGTGTGTGTCGAATTTGAAGTCGTGGGTCGAATGGTTCTCGATATTCTACAGACGTACATACAGACTCTCAGTGCATTTATTGCAAGATATCCCCTTCCCCTGAACTTAACTGATCTAACCTCAACACGAACCCTAACAGACACAGTATATGCCTAACATCAACCCCAAAGTCTACAAAACTCAGTCAAATCTAATAGGGGGGGCCGGACACACACACCAATTATGTCTCTAATTAAACATGCACAGTCCCAATTAACTGGTGTAACGCCTAAGATTTTACCCAAAACGTGGCCCGTTAGGAACAAACACATTATTCACTCTTTCTCTCTCACTCACACACACACACACACACACACACACACACAAATGCACACACACACACACACACGTACACACACTGCAGTATGCAGTAGCCAGCTGTGTAGAGGAACATGCATGTAGTCAGGTACTCGCTGTACCTAAAGGACACACACACTGCAATGCAGCACACAGAGAGAGAGAGAGAGAGACAGGGAGAGAGAGAGAGAGAGAGAGAGAGAGAAGGGGTTTTGGGGGTCTGCAGTAAAAAGGGGAGTGGTCCATCATCTCTCTCTGTCTCCTTTCTCTTTCTTTCAGTCTCTCTCTCTCTCTCTCTTTCTATACCTCCTCTGCCGTTCTCTCGGTCATGTGCTCCCTCTTTCTCTCTCTGTCGTCATGCATATGTTTTACTCCCTCCATTTGTCCTTCCCCTGTATATTCTCTCCCTCTATCTCTCTCCCTCCCTCTCTCTCTCTCATCCCTCACTTCTACAACCACTTTGACTTTGACCTCTTTATTGATAATAAACATATTGTTGCAGGCGGGGCAGAAACCTCTGATCTCCATATTCTAACTTTTTGTGTTTTTTTCTCCACCGTAAATGAACGCCCTACTCGATCATACTACAGCATCACACAAAAGCATTAAAAGCAGCAGATCTACAAGCTCATCTGCTACTTTTGATGCTTCCTGAAAAGTAACAGTTTTGGACATAATGAGGTTTCCACCCGACAGAGACGATAGGTATTGTCACACCATAGACCAATTATTTGTGTACCAACATTGAGACTGAACACACAGGTGATTGTTTCATGCAATCAATTCCCAACATAGGGTGCGTTCGGAAATACAGCAATGAGCGCACTGGCCAATACAAACTAATAGGCGAGTGCGCTCCGGTGCGCAATTTCCGAACGCACCCTTGGTGCCGGACCTGCGCGCGCAATACTGGTTCTTATCGCTTGCAACCAGTCTGTTAAGGCATTGGTTCTTTGGGTCCGGGGACCCCCAGGGGTACTTGAGGGGGTTCCAGGTGGTCCCCAGCTAAATGATGGATAGGAACCAAATGGACCCTTGTGGGTCTGTAACTCTGAGAGTGTCCAAATGGAACCAAATGGACCCTAACGGGTCCATTTGGTTCCATTTGGACACTCTCAGAGTTACATTAACATTGATTTTACAATATAAATTGGGGTGGCAGAGATAGAAATGCCACTAAATGGGGGTCCGTAGCCCTAATGCATGTCAAACTGGGGGTCCTTGAAATTAAAATGGTTGCGAATCACTGCTAGAGCCGTAAAAATCGTCTCTTATGGGGGTCCCTGGCATATCTTTTCAAATGGGGGTCCGCGGGCTAATAAGTGTCAATTTGGGGGTCCTTGACATGAAAAGGTTTGAGAACCACTGTGTTAAGGGGTCTATTATCAAAAGGATAAAACGCAAGAAAGCCAGCGGGCTTTATTTCAATGGCGGTCCTTTCACATGTACTGTATATGTGCTAATTATGCACTGATGCATGATGTGATGTGTGAGTGTGTGTATTTGCACTCAAGTCCACCACACACCCACTGGTGCAACAAAAAAATAAAGTCCTTGTGCATGTCAGTCTGAGCACCCATAGGTCGGTGCAAAAAAAAAATATCCTTGAGGTAAAAGTGTGGGTGTGCCTTCCACAATGTCTGGTGGGTAGGGGGGGGGGGGGGAGATACCTGAGAAATACAGGCTGGAAGGGGGGGGGACAACCTGTTCATCCACACCTCTTTCTCTCACTCTCTCCCCTTCTCCACAGTCCCACTGACCCAGTTTGTAGCTGTTCTGTTCTGTTCCATGCTGTGCCATTTCCATTTCACGCCATTAAATTCATAATTCAACTAGAAAAAAAGGTGTCTCCCGCCAGCCGTTGCAGTTTTAACCCATTAAAGACCTGAGGCCGACTCTATACAAATGCCTTCTAAATCTCTAAAATCAGTGGTTCTCAAACTTCTTCGTGCCAAGGAACGCCCGAATTGATACGCATTTGGCCGCGGACCCCGCCGGAAGAGAAGATTTTGTTTAAAAAAATGCAAAATTATTAAAATAAACACTATTTTTATAATCAACTATCATGCACTATCAAAAATAGCAGATGTACAAGCTCGTGAGCTAACCACTGCTCTAAACCACCGTTCTAAATCCTAAGAGTTTCCTGAAAATATTATATATACTATATATTGCTGTAGCTAAAATGTAAAATGAGATTCTTTCCCGGTTTTAATGGGTTAAAACACAAGCTTGTAAAAAATTTACTGTTTTTTGGGACAGGCTGTGTCTATTAGCAGCAGATGCATTAGCATTCTCTTTTAGTAGGCTACAGAGGTGTTAAAACCCCTGCTATGTGCAGCTGGAGTTCACCTTCACTTATATTGCGTTTGTTGAGCTTGCATTAGTTTATAGATACTTCTGTGTGAACAGGACTTATCGGGGCCACTCCTTCATATATAGGCTGTGTGCATAACTCTAGCTATAGTCCCGGGTTTCCAAAAAGGTGGCAAATTATTCCGGTTCAGTGTCCCATATAGCTTGGTATATAATCCAAGGCCAAAAAAATAGAAAGACCTGCAATCTCCCGTATCTGCGTGAAGCATAGGTGGCCGGCTGGCCGCCTTTTTATGAGACCGCAAGCAGGTTGGAGTCATAATTATTTTATTAGAGTCTATTATAAGAGTGAACGTGAACACAGCTTCTGAACCATTCTTTAGCCCCATGGTCACTGAACTAAAGTGGACGCAGCGCGTCACTTTGTCCCACGCTGTGAGCTTGTACGTCTGCTATTTTTGGAAAATCTTCAAAACATGAATACGTTTGAGAGCTACTGCTGTATGCCACCTTCTGTAAACCCGGGACTACAGTTATTCACAGAGCCTGTAGTACAGACAATAGGTCTGCACTTAATGCATTCACAAAAATATTAAATAACATACAGTAGTTGACATTGACAGATTGTAAACAAATGTGTGTGAAATGTCTTCCTTGGCCTACTAGAACCGTGCAGAAAACGTTTGCCACCAATTGGTCCAGCGATTTGCAAGATTAGCTCTGGAACCATCCACACACTCACACACAAACTCTCAACATAATCTCTCACCCCACCTTCGACTGGCAGAGACAACAATGAAATTCTATGTTTTCTACATTTACTTACTGGAATCAAACCTGTGAATAACACAAGTTAAAAACAGAGAGAGAGAGGCTTGAATGTAGGGAGACAGCAGCGCAGCTGAGAGTGAGACAGTGTAGGAGAGACAGACAGCAGCGCAGCTGAGAGTGAGACAGTGTAGGAGAGACAGACAGCAGCGCAGCTGAGAGTGAGACAGTGTAGGAGAGACAGACAGCAGCACAGCTGAGAGAGAGACAGTGTAGGAGAGACAGACAGTAGCACAGCTGAAAGGGAGACAGTATAGGAGAGACAGTAGGAAAGCTGAGAGAGACAGTGTAGGAGAGACAATAAGACAGATGAACAGTGGAGGAGAGACAGTAGAAAAGAAGAGAGAGAGACAGTATAGGAGAGACAGTAGAAAAGCAGAGAGAGACAGTAGGACATGAGACAGTGTAGAAGAGAGAGTATAAAAACAGAGAGAGCGACAGTGTAGGAGAGACAGTAAGACAGATGAGACAGTGTAGGAGAAACAGTAGAATAGCAGAGGGAGAGACAGGAGACAGGAGAGACATACGGTAGGACAGCTGAGAGAGAGAGAGACAGTGTAGTGTATGAAACATATACAGGTACTAGGGATGGGTCAGAATGATCGAAAAAACATTTTGGGGATAAAAATCGAATATTAAAAGAAAGATATAAAAAATATTTGTTTCCCTGTTGTAAAGGCTATATAACGAATATTCGAATAATCGTTATTAATAGAATTATAGTAATAGAATTTCATTTTGGTCACTTTTACACACATCAGATGCTACCACTCCATCCAGTCTGACAGGTTTTTTCATGTCAGAGAAACCTGACACCACCACAGCACACAGCAGTACAAAGGGCCCCCAGGGGCCACATCACTCTGTCATCTGTCACACTCAACAGGTAACAGGTGTGTGTGTGTGTGTGTGTGTGTGTGTGTGTGTGTGTGTGTGTGTGTGTGTGTGTGTGTGTGTGTGTGTGTGTGTGTGTGTGTGTGTGTGCGTGCGTAACCCATTAAGACCTGAAGCTGATTCTACAAATGTCGTCTAAATACCGACTGTTTAAAAAAAACAACTTTTGCATATTTGTCAAGGACCCCCAAAATGATATGTATTTGGCCGTGGACCACCCATCTCAAAATATTTCGTTCCAGGGACGCCCTCAGAAGCAAAGAATATTAAAAGAATTAAAAGAATATATATATATATATATATATATATATATATATATATATATATATATATATATATATATATATATATATATATATATATATACACACTATATATTCACAGATTTGCACACATTAAGATTCAGATTTCTTTGGGCTATTCAAAAATAGCAGATCTACAAGCTCGTAGCGCACTTGACACAGATGCGTTCCCAGTCGTAATGGGTTGATTCATACAGAGAGCTCATGGGAATCCTATGCACCTTAAACCGTTCTTCGTTTTGGTCTCACTCAGCGTCCAGTGTGTGTGTTAGGGTTTAACATTTTCCGGGATATAGCTAATTTTAATTCCCGGGAATTTTCAGACCTTTTCCCGGGCTTCCCGGGAATTCCTGTTAAAGTGTAAAAAAAAAAAGTGCCCACTAA
This sequence comes from Gymnoscopelus microlampas, assembly GCF_963454915.1. NCBI lineage: Eukaryota > Metazoa > Chordata > Actinopteri > Myctophiformes > Myctophidae > Gymnoscopelus > Gymnoscopelus microlampas. Next base: position 39,875,461 of record NC_139957.1, read on the forward strand.
AATGCATTTATATGTAGATACTTAAATAGCCAATTTTACATCGAGGTGCCCAAATGTCCCCATTGTGTTCACGGTCCACCTATGAACTTGCACTAAGAATGACTTAAGTTGATTTTTTAAATCAATAAATATAGTATTTCTCAATTGGCCTGGCTTGGCGCAAGTTGGCGGAGATCTGCCCTGTTGCGCAGCAGCATACAGCAGCAGGAGAAGACAATTAACTTAAACGAGGACCTGCGCTGTGCACCCAGAACGCACTCAAACAATGTCAAACTATCACATTCTAGCGTTTCACTTCATGTTGAATCTCAACTAGTCAACTGGTGTCTACCGTATTGATAGCAGAGGAAACAGTGAAATCAGCGTGCGCAGGGCAGGCATGGGGCATCACGGCCACGTGTGTTTTATTTTGTTCATTACTGTTACATTCAGTGCGTTCCATATTGGTTCACAACGGGACGATGGGACCCTGCCCTGGTCGGCAACGCGGCAAGTAACTTGGCTAATTATAATAGTAATTCCTCCGTGCTGTAGATAGGCCTATCTACTAATTAGTATTCATTTCTAACAAGAAAAAAAAGAACACCGGGATCCCGGGAACTGAAGTCAGTTCCCGGGACCGTAAATAACCTCGGAATTCCCGGGATTCCCGCATCCCGGGAATCCTGGTGTTAAACCCTAGTGTGTGAGTGTGTGTGTGTGTGTGTGTGTGTGTGTGTGTGTGTGTGTGTGTGTGTGTGTGTGCAAAGGTTTTACAACAAACGCATGACCTTTTACATCATCACTTGACAACGACGCAGGTGTGCCGAGCAGCCGGAACAAAGTCTGCTGCCCCCCCAGCCGGGCGGTTTCACTCAGCCGCGCCCCGGCCAGCCTCGAGGCCTTGAATGTCGACGAGCCGTGCCGTCCAAGTGTACATAATAGTTTATGACGTGAAAACCAATTCCAAACAAGCGATCCCTCCTATGTTCCGTCACATGGGGCCCAGGGGGGAGACTCACAGGGATCCTTGAAAGCAGTGGTTTTCAACCGGTGGTCCGGGGACCACCAGTGGTCCTTGGGGTGGTTCCAGGTGGTCCCCAGCTAAATGTGATGTAGAGTTGGTAACCAAATGGACCCCTATAGATCTTTAACTCTTGAGAGCGTAAAATGAAACCAAATGGACCCTTCCGGGTCCATTTGGTTTCATTTTACGCTCTCAAGAGTTAAATTCTTGTTAAACATCTACATTACTTAATTAGATAATTGTTATTTTTGATCAACGTTTGCCTGTCATCTCACCTATGGTACCAACATCAGTACAGCATGGATTTGTGGACAAAATCTTATCCAACAATGACAAAATATTCTAAGTATGAGAGGCTACTCATCAAATGGTGGTCCCTGGCTCAAATGCCGAATAAATAATGGACCTTGATGTGAAAAGGGTTGAAAACCACTGCTTGAAAGGATTCAAGGGATTCCCTGCTAAATGTTTGATAGTTAATATTCACCATTAACCCATTTTCAATTTTTGACAAACTTTATTTTGCACTTTTTGACAAACTATTGGTTAAATCATCGGTAATCCGCGGACTAGGACTCTCCAAATTCGGTATTGGCATCGACTCAAAAATCGGGCATTGGTTTGACTCTAGTAGACAGATTTTTACTGGAAATTGGGGGGGGTGCGGGGGTGCATTTCCAGTTAGAGATCATTGGTATAGATAACTGGTTTATATAGACAAACTTGTTTGTCCACAAATGAAAATAATGGTCTTTAGACCGCATGTTGTTTAGACAGTTCTTCAAGGTTTGATGTCCTATAGTTTATTTGAAGCACTTAACTGTTTTATTTGCACTCTACTTATGTGACTATCCGCTCAATCCACTTATTTACCCTGTCCTGTGTTGACTAGTATAGGGTGGAAGCCACTTACTCTGATCTTACCCTTTGTAAGTCACTCTGGATAAGAGCCGTTTGCTAAATGCCTCTAAAATAGCTGAGCTGTAGCACTGCAGCTATTCCACCTTTAAAGGGATAGTTATTTTCTGTCGCATTCCAAAGCCAATAATGTGATGACCACCGGACCGGTAGGCAGCGGTTCCGGTAGGAGACACAAAGGAGACTCTTTGTGTCTCCTACCGGAACCGCTGCCGGTCATCAAATTATTGGCAAATTATTGGCTTATGAATGTGATAAAAACAAAAAAAAATATCCATGAATTCAAGTCTCCATGGGGTGAGTAATCGATAGAAAAAAATACATTTTGGGGTGAACTATCCCTGGGTTTACTATGACTCCTGTCTTAGCATCATCTGTCGGTCTTGTGTCTGTCTCACAATTATTTCAGTCAATTACAATTATTTAGCATAATCGTTGGAATGGTTTCCACTGATCTGTATAAGAACAGCTGGATGTAATGAACAGAACTGTCCTATTTACATCACTATTTCCACGATGAACCACTTTCAACCTGGTGTCCCTATTCTGGGCTTTTTTAGGGCGAGAAATAAAAATAAAAAAATGATAAAAAATGTTCAAACATTTTCAAAAATAGTAAAAATAGCAGATCTACAAGCACTATGAATGTATGAAGATTGTTTAAGTATTACATTATGGTGCTCGTCATTCATTTTGATTATTGCTCCAGGTCACTAGTACATACAGTAGTAAGTACAAGCCATTCTCTGGTTTTATGACGAGCCTGTGAGTGTGTATGAGACATGTGAGGACCTGGTGTTGACCCTGGACCCCACATGTGTGGAACAACACCACACGCTGACGTGTGTGTGTGTGTGTGTGTGTGTGTGTGTGTGTGTGTGTGTGTGTGTGTGTGTGTGTGTGTGTGTGTGTGTGTGTGTGTGTGTGTGTGTGTGTGTGTGTGTTCTGCGAGGCAGTCCCTCTGCATCACATGGTGGCTTTGATCTCATTATTTCATTAGTCTTTAAAGCTCTGCGCGTGTGTGTGTGTGTGTGTGTGTGTGTGTGTGTGTGTGTGTGTGTGTGTGTGTGTGTGTGTGTGTGTGTGTGTGTGTGTGTGTGTGTGTGTGTGTGTGTGTGTGAGAGAGAGAGACAGAGAGACAGACAGAGAGAGAGACAGAGTCAGAAATAGTGACATTCCATCAGCAGCTTTATGTGCAGTTTGTATGGAGCTCATGTTAGCTATATAAACATTACATAAGGAGGGGCATGCGTGCGTGCACGCACACGCACACACACACACACACACACACACACACACACACAGCTGCAGTGCATTTCTCTTCCACAACAACAGACCATCATTCACACCTCTCTCTCTCTCCCTCTCAACGCTGAGCTGGCACTTTGTCTCTCTAAATAACAGATAGAGCTTTAACCTCAACACACAAGAGAGAGAGAGAGCTTTAACCTCAACACACACACGAGAGAGAGAGAGAGAGAGAGAGAGAGAGAGAGAGAGAGAGAGAGAGAGAGAGAGAGAGAGAGAGAGAGAGAGAGAGAGAGAGAGAGAGAGAGAGCGAGAGAGGGGGAGAGAGAGTAGAGAGAGCGAGTAGAGTGTGAGAGTGAGAGTGAGAGTGAGAGTGAGTGAGAGAGAGAGAGAGAGAGAGAGAGAGAGAGAGAGAGAGAGAAAGAGAGAGAGACTTGGAGACAGAGAGAAGGAATTCCCACATGGTTGGCAACATATTGCACATTCCTCAAAGATGAGTCTGGTTAACATCCGACAGTAGAGCTACACCACTACACCTAGCAGTATAACTACAGCTGCTGTAACATACAACAGAACTACAACTACTGTAACAACAGAACTACAGCTACTGTAACATACAACAGAAACAAGCCTAGCAGAACTAGTTATCATCAGTAGCTGGTCTCAACGTTTGGCAATGTACTGCCTTGTAGCACTGTTGCCAGGTCTATAAAAACAAGCCCAAAAGAAGCGACTAGGCTACGGCTATTTGAAATAGCCGATCTACAAAATAGCCGATCTACAACCCGCAACTACCAATAGCAACAAGCAACTTTACAGAAAAACAAGCCCAAAGTCACTTGTAATAAGCAGACCTGGCAACACTGCCTAGTAGCCCAGGTGCCCAGTTCCCAGAGACCCTGCAGGAGTCCAGGCAGTGTAGCTCTAAAAGTTCCTCCTATTTGTTCATATTTACAAGGTCCATGGTTCAGAAGAGGGCTGTATTGCATCCATAGAAATCATGTTAAAACTTGGTCGTGTCCCCCAGCGTTACGTTCACTTCAAAGCGCACACCTGATAACACGGGTGGGATAATGAGCTGAGAGCATTGCTCACATCTCAGTCTTGGACAAGGCTTAGGAACATAATAGTATGCGTTTGTATAGCAGTGGCAGCCACACAAGCACAAACGACGTGACTCCACTTGCCTGTAGTTCAAAGAGTAGTAAGACTCTGTGATAACAGGGAGAACCTTGTAAACGTTCATTCCCAAATAGGCCCCAATATAAGCTCTCTATTTGTACACAGTGGGTTCATTCAAGGCTGAGTTCACAGACAGCGTTGTACTTGGTTCAAATCAGTGCTGCAGCCAAACAGTGCGACTCCACACTATACACAGAGAGCAAAGAATAAACGCTCCACAAAAGGCCTTAAAAACAAGGCTCCAGACGTCCCAAAACAAACTGGTCAGGCTACTTGCTTGGCCTTGCATCTACAACTCATCTAACGCCTGCTCACTTTGCTAGGGTGGGATGGCTCAGGGTAGAGCAGTGGTTTTCAACCTTTTTTGCGTCAAGGACCCCCAAATTGACACACATTAGCCCAGGGACCCCCATTTGAAAAGTTATGCCAGGGACCCCCAATAAGAGACGATTTTTATGGCTCTAGCAGTGATTCTCAACCATTTCAATTTCAAGGACCCCCAGTTTAACATGCATTAGGCTACAGACCCCCATTTAATGGCATTTCTATCTCTGGGACCCCAATTTGTATTATAACATCAATGTTAATTTAACTCTGAGAGTGTACAAATGGAACCAAATGGACCCGTTAGGGTCCATTTGGTTCCATTTGTTACACTCTCAGAGTTACAGACCCATAAGGGTCCATTTGGTTCCTAACTATCATTTAGCTGGGGACCCCCTGGAACTCCCTCAAGGACCACTGGTGGTCCCCAGACCACTGGTTGAAAACCACTGGGGTAGTGGACAGAGTACAGCAACTTGCCATGGGCCTGGTCAACAAGATACGCTACACCACAAAGACGCCTAAGTACCTGTCAAACTACTTCAAAAACGTCAAAATGACGTCCACAAACACAACACCAGAGGGAGCTCCACTAATCATGTTCAACCCAGATTTGGCTCAAACACAGGATTACATTTTTTCTACTGCTATGCCACAAAAATGTGGAATGCCCTACCAACAGTCATAAAGACATGTGGATCCTTAAAAAAACGCTGTAAAAGAGCACTTGGGGACTGCAATTGGGAACCGGCCCCTGTAAAAAGTCAAAGCCTGCCTGAACTGTACTTCCCTGTGCTTGTCTTTGCAAACCATTAATAGCGTATTCAATCAATCAATGACTTTATTCCTTAATCTGTCCTGAGATCAGCATGGACTCATGTCACGTCAAATGCACATGCTGTATATGGATGGAGATCAAAATGCACAGATGTCATATACACAACATAAACCAAATGCACATGTATGGACAATTTTCATCTGGGCTGATGTCAGACACAATGGAAATCATGCATTATTAGATAACAAAAAAAAAGATGAACACCGTTTTGCGACTTGAGCAAAAAAAAAACCACTCACTTTATTCCTGTACGGAAAGAAAAAAAACAGAACACTGTCCTACACCACTACCGCTGATGTTTTTAGTTCACACAACCACACACACACACACACACACACACCACATAATGTTAGATACAAGCTTCCTGTATGAACATGCATCAGCTGTTTGTAATGGAAACTAGAGATGAGCAGGGCTAGTCTATTAAATCATTCAATCCGGGAACGCATCCGTGTCATTTTTAGATTTCTTTGGCTATTCAAAAAATAGCAGATATACAAGCTCATACCGCGGCACCGAGCACTTAAGTCTGCAGCTATGTTGCTATACAGCACAGTGTACGATAAGGTCAACCTGACATGTTTTTTACCCTTCTGTGTAGTTTTTAAAACAGTACAGGAAAATAGAATACTAAATCAGTTACGGTTTCATGCCCCTTTAAACGGTGGTGTGTGCATGTGTGTGTGCACGTGTGTGTGTGTGTGTGTGTGTGTGTGTGTGTGTGTCTCTCTCTCTTACCCTGCAGGATAAGCTACCAGTCCAGTCCGGGGGTCACAGGCCAGCGCTCGATTCCCCGGAGCCGTGATTCCCAAAACCTTCTCTAAGGTCACCTGGGGGGGGAGAGGTCACATAGGTCAATGACATCATTCTTGTTGTTATGTTACGTTATCAGTCTGTGTGGAACGCAGATGCACGCACGTGCGCACACGCGCGTGCCCACACACACACACGCACGCACGCACACACAGCTGAGAAATGAAAGACAGAGATAAACACGTGGGCTTATAGTTACTGTATTTTCATAATCAATTATTGTTTTGATTATTTGACAGAGGCGCGCGCACGCACGCACGCACGCACGCACGCACACACACACACACACACACACACACACACACACACACACACACACACACACACACACACACACACACACACACACACACACACACACACACACACACACACACACACACACACACACACACACACACACACACACACACACACACACACACACACACACACACACACACACACACCTGAGCGATGAAAGACAGAGAGATAAACATGTGGGCTTATAGTTATTTTCATAATCAATTATTGTTTTGATTATTTGACAGTACATGGATGAGGGTGAAATAAGGTAATAAAAGCACACAATGAGGGCGAATGCTCTCGACATGTTACCGGAACATCAGGATATTGTTTAATATGCTTAACGCGGCCAGTCGGAACTGAACCTTTTATTTCATAACATGAAACAAGGAGCAGCATTCACATTTTGGTAAACACCACGTATTTAGAAATACCTATAAATACCTAAATTCTATTCAGTTCATTTTCTGTCCAGAGTTGGGACAGTGGTAGATGGTGTGTGTGTGGTACAGTAGGTTTGCTCTTTGGTTTCCATGTGGAAAGACCCAGGTCCTGGGTCAAGAAAAGGTGTTTGTTATGGCTTTTTAAAGTTCAGCTGCTGTTGATGGTACATCAGTCAGTGTGTTTACAGAAGAGGCACTGGCCTGTAGAATCTTTGTTGATGTTGTCACTGTCGAGCAGAAACATTGTATCTCTCTATATTTCTACTTTTTTATGTTTTATTCGTAAATGAATGCCCTAGTTCATCATATAAGAGCGTCACACAAAAGTAGTGAAAATAGCCGAGTTACAAGGTCACAACGCCATTAAGACCTGGAACGCATCTGTGTCACTTTTTGATTTGAGCTAAAAAGCATTATTTTACACTTTGGTTATGCCGCGCTACGAGCTTGTAGATCTGCTATTTTTGAAACATCATGAAAATGTGTGCAAAACTTTGAATATATTATATATTGTTTTAAAGTGAACATTTTTAACTCAAATCTTTGCTTCTGGGGGGTCCCTGGAACAAAATATTTTGAGATGGGGGTCCGCAGCAAAATACATATAAGTTTGGGGGTCCTTGAAATGGAAAAGTTAGTGCACCACTGATATAGAAACATACGTTTTTTCAGAATTCGGGATTTAGAAGACATTTGTAGAATCGGCTTCAGGTCTTAATGGGTTAAATAACAAAGAAACAGTTTTGGACATGCTAAGGTTTCCACCCGATAGTGACAATACGATGTCTAAAACCTTGTTGTCGTACCATTTGACCTTAAAAGCACTGTATGTTGTTGTTCGTGGCAGTACGGTAGAGCTGCGCTCTGATTGGTCAATTAAGTTTAGTAGAAACGCCTCGCTTCACATTGAAGTTAACACACTAGCTAATTTAATCAACACCCCCGCCCACACACACACACACACAGACTTTTGTCTGTATGGTCATGATTTAGTAGTATTTTCTCCGTCAAGCTGTTTAATCTATTGACTTAATTGATATAAATAAAGTTGTGCCTCTGTCGGGCATAAAACATGTATGTCCAAAACAAGTTACTTTATGGAAAGAAGAACCTGTATTCCAATGGAACCAATTTATTATTATTGGTTATTATTCAGGTCACAAGAAGCTCTTTTTTATACTTTATTGGTTTTCATTGGTTTCAAAAATAGTGAAAATAGCAGATCTACAAGCTCACAACTCAAAAAGCAGAAATATGGATACAAGAGGTTTCTGTACGACAGCAACGATATATTAAGTGTGTTTGAAGTGCAGTTAGTTACAGATTAAAACAGTCATGTATATTCTCAGCAAACAAATCATACACTCATTCCGGCTACTATGTCTGCTACCAAGGACACACACACACACACACACACACACACACACACACACACACACACACACACACACTTGACTTTGAACGGGTCCTAACGAGGGAGGCCATCTCCTTTAACGACTATGAGCATAACGAGCTGTCACAGCCAATCAGAATCTCTGTCTTTGACCTCGTAAAACCGTTATACTTAGTTGACCAGGGTCTCCCAGGCCTATGAGGTCCGCCCCTTTTCCCTCTCAGCACCACATATCTTCGCAAAAAGAAAAAACATAGCCGATCTACAAGCTCACAACACATCACAAGTTGACGCGTCGTATGCTTGCAGAGGGACATTTTTTTTTGTCAAAGACGTTTGTATTGTAGTCAACTACTGAATGCAATAGGATTTAACAGGCTGCTAAGGCTCGACTGACTGTTTTCTACACCAACCGTGTAAAAATGTTTTCTAAACAGTTTTTTGAAAAAAAAAATCAAAAAAAGAATTGTTCAGGATTTTTCAAAAATAGCAGATCTACAAGCTCATAGTGCGGCACTCTGTGCCGCGCTATGAGCTTGTATATCTGCTATTTTTGAATAGCCAAAGAAATCTAAAGTGACATGATGATGATGATCGTCATCATCGTTTCTATGTTGAGAAAGGTTCTTACATTTTGAAACGTTTTTTAAAAACACAGTGGTTTAGCCCAGGGGTTCCCAAAGTAGGGGTCGCGACCCCACTTGGGGTCGCGGGAGACTGACGTGGGGTCGCGAAATTATTTTGGGTCATTAAAAAAAAAAAAAAGAAAAAGTTTTTTTTTACTTTTTTTTTTTTTTACTTTAAATTCAACAGAATGGATGAAATACCATCTAAAATGATCACAAATGGTACATTTTACCATTTTAACACATTACAAATGCACACCGAACGTGCAAGTTTATGTGCATAAATGACCTCCAGGTTTAGGTGGGGTCGCGAGTCAATTTCCGCCTTATTTTGGGGTCGCGGGCTGAAAAGTTTGGGAACCCATGGTTTAGCCGATCTACAAGGTCACAGCAGGTCGTGATGTGACACACTGTGAGCTTGTAGATCGGCTATTTCCACTATTTCGTAACACATTTTGAGTATAACATAACATGGCGTATTTTGGCCATAATACATCGATTTAGATTAGATTATTTGTGTATTTAAGTTTTTGTCATATCTGTCCCGTGCAACTCTAGTTTGCAGGGCGTAAAAGCCACACAATGAAATAGTTAATCACAATTATTTATATGACAATTAATCGTCAAGTAAAATGTCTTAATCGTGACAGCTCCGTGTGTGTGTGTGTGTGTGTGTGTGTGTGTGTGTGTGTGTGTGTGTGTGTGTGTGTGTGTGTGTGTGTGTGTGTGTGTTAACAGGGCTAAGCTCACAGCGGTTGTGTTGATCTCAGGTTTAAAATCCAGGATGGAGACACTGAGTCAGTCAGAGCACACACCTCCTCTCACATGACTCTCTCTCTCTCCAACACATCCCCCCTTCACACACACACACACACACACACACACACACACACACACATCTCCCTCTTCCTCTCACTACTGCACACAGACAGACGGGTGGGGGAGAAGCACCAACAAGGCAGAGACATGGAAAATAAGAATAGGGCAAGACAGACAGACACAGACAGACAGAACCAGTATTGACAGAATGATAGAAACATGCAGGGGTCACTGGTGTTTCTGAATACAGATGTTATGTAACACATTCATATTCATTTTCACAGAACTCAACCTGAGTGAAGGATATGTGTGACTGTGTACGTATGTTATCTGAAGCTCATATTAGAACCAGATTAACAGGAATACACACACACACACACACAGCTATATTATACACAATTGCACACAAACAACCACACAGACATACTGTATTTATGCACGGCACGCACGCACATTATACACATCCCAAACACACAGGCACCTGACACCTTATTGTTTAGAATTGTACATAAACACATTAAAATGTATTATTTATTTATTTGAGGTAGGACTGATGCACACACAGCAGCTAACAAAGGCAACTACATTGTTCGAATTGTATTTTCAGTGCTTTTTTTAACTGCCATTTTTTGGCCATTTATTCATGTCGCTGCAATGTTGAGGAGCCAAAACCCATGAATCTCACCCTCTTTATACGTGTGAGATGTAACAATATAGAATGTTGATTCTAGAGCTGCCAGCCTGCAGCTACAGTAACATTGTATTCCCTGTAAACAGACTGGATCTATAAACCACAGATACTGGAAGATCCTTCAGGGCGCACACACACACACACACACACACACACACACACACACACACACACACACACACACACACACACACACACACACACACACACACACACACACACACACACACACACACACACACACACACACAGCTATGACCTAAAACATGGAGCAGGTAGGAGAGATTTCAAAATCTATACAGCTTTGAATGGTTAGGGTCAAAATACATGCATGATCTTGTGCGATATCATGAACCACCCAGACTTCAGAGAATTGCTCGCCTTGTTGTTGTGCTTTATGTGCTTTACAAATAAAATTGCCTTGCCGAGGACAGCATATAGGAGAGACAGACAGAAGGAAAGCTGAGAGAGAGTCACTGACAGTGTAGGAAAGTTGGACAGTAGGACAGAGGAGAGGGAGACGGTGTAGGACAAGGGTTCCAAAACTGTTCAGGCCGCGACCCCCCTAAATAATCATATTTGAACTGGGGACCCCCCCAAAATAATCATGTTTGAACTGTCGTAGCAGAGACAGACAGTAGGCCAGCTGAGAGGGAGACAGCATAGCAGAGCTTGTAGATCTGCTACTTTTGACGTTTTTGTGTGACGCTGTAGTGTGATCATTGTCCTCTGCAGGTCAGCCTGTCAGTGGACCTGATGTGGACTCATGTAATGGGTCTGATTGGACCTCAAGGACAGAACGAGCACAAACACTCACAACCTATCATTCTGAGTCGCTCTCATTTAGCACTGGATCCCACACGCACGCGCGCTCGCACACACGCACGCACGCACGCACGCACGCACGCACGCACACACACATCTGAGAAACAAAGGGTCCAGTTCTCAAGGAGCTACAACATCGTTAAAGTAAAGTACAGGAATTCCAAACTAAACACAGAGCGACAGACAGTCTCCTATAGGCTATAGGGCAGTGGTTCCCAAACCATTTAGCTCAAGACCCAAAAGAGGAATGTGATGTCTCCATGGCCGGGACCAAAAACTAGAGAAAATAGCAGATCTACAAGCTCACAACGCGTCACATAATATGCAATTTTTTTCACTACTTCGGATGTAGTATGAAATGTGTGTCAGTGACCGGCACTGAGAGACCAGATGAAGTTTGAACGTATCAAGACGCTACAGCCAATGACAGCGCATTGACACGGATGCCATGTTTCACTGTGTACAAGTAATTGTAATTTTTATAGACAGGCCATGAATAAAAAAAGGGGATATTGACTCGCAAAGTTACCCCACATAATGGGTCCCGACCCACTCTTAACCACTGTTTCCCAAACAGCGGTTCGGGACCCATGTTTGGGTCGCGGACCAATTGTTATGGCCCGAGAGTAAATGTCCCCTTTTTTTCGTTTACTATATTTAAAAAAAATGAAATATTGACTGAAAAAAAGTCAAAAATTATATTTACTCACGACCAATACAAATTGGTCCGCGACCCAAACATGGGTGCCGAACCAGTGCTCTACAGACGAATCCACAGACGCGCTGCCTGTAGGCAATCATAACTGCTCAGACACCACAGTTATGATTGCCCTTCTGTGGATTCGTCTATGGAGTGCACCTCCAAAAGCACTTGCCCTTCTACCCCTGGGGGGGGGGGGACCACAAATGCTTGAAGTTGAACAGAGTCATAGAAACGCTATCCATCCCACAGCTTCCTCGCGTCCTGACGGTTGCAAACCATGAATTAATTACACAGCCCTGGCTAGGCAACCTGCAGTGGCGGAGATATGCGCACCGTTTTTTCAATCCAAAAGGGAGAGGTTTTGTGGGCTCTGTGTATCATCGTTTGTTTTCCTCCCAACTTCAGGATCTTCAATGCTATCTGAGCCCTATTCGCTTGCAGAAGCAAATATTTGAGTTAAATATATTATACTCAAAGTTGTGCACACATTTTCACGATTTTTCAAAAATAGCAGATCTACAAGCTCATAGCGCGGCACTCGGTGCCGCGCTATGAGCTTGTATATCTGCTATTTTTGAATAGCCAAATAAAGTTTAAAAAGGTTAAGCTATAACTAGGCTAAGTTTGAACTAAGTGTGAGGTGGTGCAACTGGCCCCTGTGGAGATATTTTTTTGGTTCATTTCACCAAAGTTGGCTACTGCAGCTTTACTGCAGCAACATAATAGGTGCTGCTATTTTGGTCTCGGTTCATCCTCAGATTTATTATCGAGTTCATTCATTAATGTATCTCCATCCACCAGGCCGAAAAGTCTGGGAGGTGGAGAATGGAGATGATGTTATTATTGCCCCTGTCCGTCCGACCTGTCTGTGTGTACAAGCTGACCTCTCGGACACCGTGAAACTTTGCCCGCCCACACACACACACCCAGTTTGCACACACCTCAACTTGTTTAAAATCGGCCTTATGGTGGCACTACAACACACGTTGGCCTATAATAACTCTTGAACCATAGGTCGTACAAAAACTAAATGATTCATTGGATCATGACAACCCCCCCCCCCCCCCCCCCCTCCTCGTGAGTCATGAGACAATGTGACATTTACATTCACCCAGTCTCACACACATTCACACCGATGACAGAGGAAACCATGCAAGGCAGCAACCTGCTCATAGGGGAGCAGTTAGTGGTTTAGTTCAGGGGTCTTTAACCAGTGGTCCGGGGACCACCAGTGGTCCGTGGGGGGTGCCAGGGGGTCCCCAGCGAAATAACCTAGCGTCACAATCATTTTAACCGCTTAGCATTGGCTGTTAAAAAATAGCATATATACAAGCTCATAGCGCGGCACCGAGTGCACACACACTTTCCAATGCGAGAGGACCCGGGTTCCATTCCCGGGCAACCCAACCCAGCCTGCTATATTAGAGGTCTACACTCCGCTAGTGTTCAGATTGCACGTCAATGTTTGTCTGGTTGACATGACAACCAGTAGATCTGGTTATGTGCAATACATGGTTTAATCCACCTTCCGCTGTTATGAAACCTTCTGCAGGGAAACCATGGATGTGTTGTCATGCTCGCTGTGTGTGTGTGTGTGTGTGTGTGTGTGTGTGTGTGTGTGTGTGTGTGTGTGTGTGTGTGTGTGTGTGTGTGTGTGTGTGTGTGTGTGTGCGCCCACACGTTGTAGTCATGATAAACACAATCACACCAACAATCACTGTGGAATGTTGTTGCTGTAGATCTGGAGACAGGCTGTCTGTTTGTGTCTCTGTGACAGAGAAAATGCTATAAAGAAAGTTTGGCCGCGAACCCCCATCCCAAAATATGTTGTTCCAGGGACGACCAGAAGCACAGATCGGAGTTACAAATGTTGGCTGTAAAACATATATTTACACACGCGCGCGCACGCACACACACACACACACACACACACACACACACACACACACACACACACACACACACACACACACACACACACACACACACACACAC
>NC_139957.1:39894569-39987069 GCF_963454915.1 Gymnoscopelus microlampas
TCATATTAGATAGTAGATCAGGGGTCTTTCAGGGGTTTTCAGCCCAAGGACCCCCTAGCTGAGAGAGAGATGAAGCAGGGACCACCTCTATATTGTATAAAATTGTGTTTCAGATTCAACTTTTTTTGTTGACGTTAACTGTTCTTTTTCCCTCTACACCTAAACCTCTTTGCCAAAAATAGCCGATCTACAAGCTCACAACGCCTTGCAGCGCGAGGCGTTGTGAGCTTGTAGATCTGCTATTTTTGGCTAAAGTGCTCCTCAGAAAAGGGATGCTAGGGTTCAAGTGGTTAGGTACATTTTTTTTATCACAAAGATTTGACGGACCCCCTGTAGTAACTCTGAGGACCCCCTAGGGGTCCCGGACCCCCGGTTGAAGACCCCTGTATTAGATAGTAGATGTTATAGATCTTGTGTGTAAGCTACAGTAAAGGTCATAGGGTCATGCACATAGATATTTAGACCAATTTGATTTAAAAGGAAAAAATGTGATTATTTAATATCTATTTATATGATTTAGTCCTCACTGTTTTGCCTGATTCACTGCCCTGTTTGCTTTTATTTTAATGTTGTTTTATGCTTTTGCTTTATTGTTACATTTGTTGTACTTTGTCTTTAATTGTATTCTTGCTCTGTAAAGCACTTTGAGCTGCATTTCATGTCATGAAAGGTGCTATACAAATAAAGTTTATTATTATTTAATATTTTCTATATTATATCAGTTAATCCAGTTCCAATCAAAACACATCATAGCAGTTCTGAAATCTCTGCATTATTATTAGTAGTAGTATTTAATACCATTGTAGTGTCAAGAAGTTTTAAGAACTTTACATTTTAATTTAAAGTCTAGTAACTGGCCTATTATTAAGCTTTCTGGGTGGCCATAGCTGAATGGGTAGAGAGTAGCCTCGCGTAGCCAGACTATAGCACTGCAAAACATTTTTGCACTCGCAGATTCGTCTGGTCCCAGGCTAGGTAGAGAGTGATCTGGTAATCAGCCCCTCAGCCCTGCTCTGTGTGTGAAGGCAGGGTCCCCATAAGCAAGACACTTCACCCCAACTGCTCTCAGGGTGCTACATTAATAGCACCCACTGCTCCTACCTAGTTACACTGGGTTACATGCAGAGAACAAATTTCACTTACTATGTGCAAACTATGACAAAAATACCCCCCCTTCCCCTCCCCTAGCTCTCTTACTGGTGTAACGTGGTACACAGACTCATGTCATTTATGAACAGAACTGTAAACTGCTGCTTGTTCCAGAAACTCAAAGTCAGTTTAAGAACAGCTTGACTTGTCTTTGGCCTTTTAAGAGCTGGTTGGGGAAAGAAGCACATCTCTTCTGAGCTGAATTCAGTCTTATTCTGCATTAATTAACCACTTAAACCCTCTCAGTCATAGTTCACACTGGCAGCTACAAAGATGCGGGCTACCATTCTTTTTCAATGGAAGCTTCCATATATAGATATACAAAGATACATCCAACGTCTGCAGCTGCTGCAAAAGCTACATACAGCAGCTACAAAGCTACAAGAAAGTTGAGCTGGTTTCAGCTTCAGCTACACAGATACAAAGCTAGATAACTGGACTTGAGTTACAATTGTATTTTGACCGATTGTTTCTACAACATATCTCTTCGCCATAAATTGCCGATCTACAATCTCACAACGTGTCGTGCTGCGACATTTCTTTGCCAAAAAATTGCCGATCTGCGAGCTCAGACTACCAGAGAACAGAACCCATTTTCATCAGTACGTTTTTATTTTATTGCGAGGACATCTTAATTAAGCCAACATATTATATCCGAACCTGACATTTTTTTAACAAAAATACAATGCATCTCTAAAAAAACTAAAACACAAAACAAAACGGTAAATTAACAAAGGAAAGTTTGTAGGAAGGAGTATCACCCAAGCTCTGTCACCCAAACAGGAAGTAGAAACTATATATTCAGTATATATATATATATATATTTTCAGTATATATATATTTTTTCCCCAGTATATATATATATATATGTGTATATATATATATGTGTATATATATATATATATATGTATATATATATATATATATATATATATATATATATATATATATATATATATATATATATATATATATATATATATATATATATATATATACATATATATATATATATATATATATATATATATATACACACACACACACACACACACACACACACACACACACACACACACACACACACACACACACACACGCATCAAACAAAGATGAAGCGCTTTTAACACACTTAACTTTAAACAATCATTGATTCAGTCCGCAGTGCACTGCCAACCAATGGGATTCATCGTGCTAGTGAAAGGAATGGGACAATATGAAAATTACATGTCACGATTATTGTGGCAAAAAATATTGCCATTAACGATATTGTCGCAATAATCAAAATATGCTTAAAACCTAAAATAGCACTTTCGTTAACCAAAAATTGCCGATCTACAAGCTCGTAGATCTATCTGCTCGTAGAGCTTGTAGATCTGCTATTTTTGGCGAATCGATTAGTGTAGAGTGAAGTAAGAGCATACCAAATGCGCTCTTTACAGGTCGGTTTAATCAAGTATAGAGGGTTTAAGTGGTACTGAATTTGCAGCTTGACAAAAGCTAATTCATCCTAGTGTTAGTAGTGTATGATAGAGCATTGGTTCTCAAAGTGGGGTCCGGAGACCCCCAGGGGTCCTTGAGGGAGTTCCAGGGGGTCCCCAGCTGAATGATAGATTAGGCACCAAATGGACCTTGTAACTCTGAGAGTGTACAAATGGAACCAAATGGACCCGTTAGGGTCCATTTGGTTCCATTTGTACACTCTCAGAGTTAAATTGACATCAATTTTACAATATAAATTGCGGTCCAAGTAATCTGAGTTCCCAGAAGTTTTCGCCAGCTCTGGCGAGGAACTTCTGGGCCAGAGCCCTGGTATTTGTGGGCGGGATGTACCTTACGCTCTGAATCTGAGCGGACACGCCTCTTACCGGTCTGAGAGCTGTGCAACTCGTCTAAAAAGTCCGACGAGAGGCAAACAGCAGTACACAACAATGGCGGCCGAAATTTCTCAAGGGGAAATTGCTTCCCGTCGATCCTATTTAGATGCAACACCCACTGCATGTGGATCCCGCCCCCTTTTCTTCATTGGCTGTTGATTTGAATCACAACGCAGTGGCCGCGCCCCTGCTGTCCAAGCTCCGACGCTAACCCTCCCAGACTACGGTCCAAGTGATAGAAATGCCATTAAATGGGGGTCTGTAGCCCTAATGCATGGGGGTCCTCTAAATTAAAATGGTTGAGAATCACTGCTAGAGCCGTAAAAAATCTTCTCTTATGGGGGTCCCTGGCATATCTTTTGAAATGGGGGTCCGCGGGCTAATAAGTGTCAATTTGGGGGTCCTTGACATGAAAAAGTTCGAGAACCACTGTGATAGAGGACAATTTCACGATAAATGTTTTTTGACCACGATAAACGATAACAACAACTATCGTCCCACCCCTAGCTATAGTGACGTTTGTATTTGCATGATTGAACCTGAGCGGTTTGCACCTGCCGTCCAACAACAGGCCAATGAACAACGTTCTTCCAGCTGAATGCTCACCTGTTGGTTCAACCAATCAGACGTCATCTTTAGAGCACTGGTTTTCAACGCCGGGTTCCGGTGGACCACCAGCGGTTCCAAATGGACCCTTCAACAGGGTCTGAAACTCCTAGAGTGTACAATGGGTTAATCTCTGGGACCCCAATCTACACTGTAAAATCTTGCAGTGTTAATTTAACTCTGAGTGTGCACATTTGTACACTCTTGAGAGTTACAGACCGGCAGGGGTCCAGTTTGACCGCTGGGACCACCAAACATTGAGAACTAGTGCCTTAAGACAGTGGTTCTCAATCTGTGCACATGACCCCCCCCCCCCCAGATGACAGTGAAGTGACCTAAAAGTAATACCTAAAAAACAAAGAGAGAAAAGAAAAAGACCATTACTCAATCAAAGGTAATCAACAAACTTTACAATAAAAACTGGCCAATCATTGGCCAAATTGTTAAATATAAGAAAGAGGCAAAAATTGCCTCACGTGAGCTTGTAGATCTGCTATTTTCACAATATTTATCTGTGGAACTGAGTCAAACTAAATCTAATGCCTCAACTCCTACAATCCTACAATGCCAAGCGCTTATCAAGGTGGGGGGTCCCCAATTCAAATACCATTATTTTGGGGGGTCCCCAGTTCAAATATGATTATTTTGGGGGGTCACAGCCTGAAAAGGTTGAGAACCTCTGCCTTAAGAGATTCTGATCACAACATCCTTAAATTTCATCTGCCATTTGTAAATCAAACCTGTTGCACTGGAGCGTGATTCCTATGTCCAAACATTATACGCATTATATATATAAAAGATTACATGATTACATTGTTTTTCTTCAACTATGTAAACAATTAAATGACACATGAGCTTTTCAAAACAGAACAGAACCCGGCAAGCTCACTTTCTACAATGAAGAGACTTGAATTGTTAGGAATTAATTCAGTGAGTTTTCTCAAGACTCTCAATATCCCAACACCAACCTCTGTACCAAGAATCACTATAGTACTAAAAAACGTATTGTTGTTACAACTCAAGTCATTCCAGTTGTTTTTTTTACAAAACTTTAATTATTAGTTTCAGTTACAGTTTAACATGGTTCCGAGACAAAACCCATAGCCCACTGAACCTATAGAACAACCTAGAACAATATGGAACATAACTGTACAAAGGTTAAGGTAGTTGTGGTCATCATGTCTTATTTTAAAGAAATACAAATAAAATAAAATGTCTAGAGAACAGATGATGTTTAATAGAGCAGCATACCGTCTTCTGTAACACACACATACACACTCTCACACTCTCACACACGTGTCTTTGGCTTACAAGTTATGCCCAATTTATACTGAAGGTATTATAAGATGGTGTCACAGACCGAGAACAGCCTATCTAGAAGCTCACTAATTGTGAACTTGAAGATGTGCTATTTTCGGTGCGCAACACCGCTGTACGACCGAGCATTAATTAAGCACGAGGCAGTTTTAGAGCAGAACTGCATATGAAAACAGGCCAGACATACAGTACAAACTGTACATTATCACATTCTAACAGAAGCCAGCAAATCTCTGATGGTTTCAGACAGACAGACAGACAAGACAGGTCATCTACAGAAAGAACCAACAAAGCCAAACAGAATGAAATGGAATCAATGACTCAAGGTTCCATAGGAACAAGGAGTTCTTGTGTGAGCATTTCCTCTATGTATGAAGCGCTACAACAGAGTCACAGGGGGCAAACTAGCAGAAAATGTCACCAGGACCAAACAGACAAGCAACTGACTTCCCATCCAGGAACTGACGTTTGTAGCTGCTAATTGTTGGTGCTTCGGAGAGAGGAAAACAACGGCCGCTAGTGTGTACTGTACTAATATTTTACTCAATAAAGACTTGCACGTTCCATCTTGCGGTGGCAACTCATCAAGCTAAAGTAAAGCCCCCGTGCCGCAATCATAGAGTATGCTGGGAATTATTTTTGAATTATACTGGCTTAATTAGCCAAATGAAAATGTATCCCATATATTCTTTCAGTCCACAGCAGTGGGCTATATGAATGTGAAGACAACACTGTTTTGAACTGTTGCTTTTCTTGCTGTCAGTCTCTTGTGTCCGTTGTTCTGCTCACAAGTCTCTCTGGAGGGTGACTGCAGGGTGAATTAAGGCTCTATTTCGACTACGAAGGGTTAACTCAGAACCTCCCAGAATCTGAAACCTTTCATGAAACCTGTGAAGTCTTTATGATTGTTATTTCTGCTTACGTTTCCATAATAATAAGCACATCCACTCCTGAAGGGGGAGGCACGTGATAAAAAACAAACTCATTAAAAAAAAAAGCAAAAATAGCCAATCCACAAGCTCATGAAAGCGTCTTATCGCCACGCGTTGTGAGCTTGTAGAGCTGCTTTTTTTTGGGGTGGGAAAATGTTTTAAAGTATAGGTTCTGGAGTTCAGGGATGCCCAGAACTACCTCCTGAGCATGGGCCCAAATTAAGTTCTGAGAACCGAGAACTGAAACTTGAGCTGTAGCGTATGGAAACAAAACCCAGAACCTGTGGAAATACATTTCACAGCACGGCACGGTTCCCTTGGTTCCCTTGGTTCTTGTGAGCGTTAAAGAGCTCTTTAGTGCTACGTGGGAGGAGGGTTGTTCCGGAGTCCCAGCGGAACCAGCCGAGGCATGGGTCTCCACTTAATGGAAATCGCCACGCCAGGCCCCTCCCCTCCTCCCGCCCTACCCTCACTGGGGGCTTCCACGCTTTTGGCCACGCCTCCTCCATGATGACCCGCCTTCATCTGCAGCAGAGGGGGTGGAGTCAGCGCGTCGCCGCCGCCACCGCCGCCTTTGGAAGAAGTGCATTGTGGGCTCTGTAGTTGAGCCTGTCCGTTGGACGTGTCGGCGGGAGGAGGAGAAGGAGGAGAAGGAGGAGAAGGAGGAGGAGAGTGGGATCCTGGCTGCGGCTGCGTCCTCTCAGAGGAGGAGGAGGAGGTGCTCCCACTAGGGTCCTCGTTCAGCTCCAGCAACCAGGAGGGGCTGAGGGGGGGCTCTCCTGGAGGGGGGGAGCTGGGAGGAGTGTCCGAGGCCTTCTGGTTGAGAAACTCAATCTCGCTGAGGAGAGACTGAAGGTTCTCTTCACCTCCATCACCCTCCGTATTGTCTCTCTCCTTCGCCCGGGAGGTGTTGCTGACCTCCTCCTCCTCCTCCTCCTCCTCCTCGGCCTGTGGAGGCCCTGCTCCGCTCGAGCCAGTCTCCTGTGCGGGGCGGTGGCTCTGCCATGAAGAGGAGGAGGAGGAGGAGGAGGACGGGGTCTTCTCCGTGTCCGGGCCGGGGAGGCCAGAGCGTGAGAACGTAGGTAACAATGACGATGAGGAACCCGGGAGTCTGGAGTCTGGAGGAGCGGGTTCTGGGTGGACGACGTGGACCTGGGCAGCGGCCGGGGCTCGGACTGTGTTCTGTGTGGAGGTGGGGGCGGGGGTGGGGGCGGAGGCCTGGGTCCCAGCTCCCTCTGGGTCCTGGGTGAAGGATGGTAGTCGGGGGAGAGGGTTGGTGCTCCTGGCGACCAGCTGTAAGGTGCTGCTCTGTGGTTGGACCAGGTTCAACACGGTGGGGACGCTCTGAGCTGTGAACGCAAAACAACCAGTGTCAGTTGAATACTTCATTTACTAGGGCATTGGTTCTCAAAGTGGGGTCCGGGGACCCCCAGGGGTCCTTGAGGGAGTTCCAGGGGGTCTGAAAAACGTATGTTGCTATACATCGTTGCTGTCGGGCAAAAACCTCTTATGTTTGATCATACACCCTAATTTATCATACTACAGCGTCACACAAAAGTAGCAGATCGACAAGCTCGAAACTCGGCGCGAAGCGACGCGTTTTGAGCTTTTGGATCTGCTACTTTGAATTTGAATCCTGAAAAGTAATAGTTTTGGACCCGTCAGAGAGGACGCCCAAAATGACACAGATGTTTTCCTGGATTGAATCGGTTAACATGTAACATCTGGAATAAACAATCAATTCACGTTGATATGTTATTTCTTCTGAGGTTAGCAGCAGAGGCAACAGTAAGAAGCACAGTGGCTGTTTAATGGGCTAGTTATATGTACCTCTACCTGAGATGTTAGCTAGTTATGGCAAGAGTCATGTACCGGAGATGTTAAACAGTTGGTTATTTATTTGTGCACCTGACTTAACGTTAACTATAACGATAACTATAAATACAGATTATAGATTATTCATTATATCGTCTCTGTCAGGTGGAAACCTAGTTAGTTAGTCATGTACCTGGGATGTTAGATACATAGTTAGTCGTGTACCTGAGATGTTAGCAACAGTCAGCAGATGGTGCTGCGTGAACATCTTACCAGGAGCTGGGTGGGACAGAGAGAGGGCAGGACCACTGCTATGGACCACCTGATTGGTCAGACCGGGGATGTTGAAGGTGACTGAGGCCACACCTACACAGGAACACATTTAAACCAATGGGATTAAAAATGAATACACACCAGGTGTGTATTAATTAATCAGTATTCAGCCGTTGTTCAGGTGATTTACCAAGTGTATTACAGGTTTAGTTCAGGTGTAGTACCTGGTATAGTTAAGGTACAGTACACAGTGTAGTTATAAGTATAGTCTAGGTGTAGTTAAGGAATACTTCACCATCGTTTTCTTACCCTGTGATGTCTCGAATTTTCATTTGTAAAATATTCCTTAATGGTGAATGAAGAAACCAAAAACAACTTTTTGAATTGAAGTAAATTGGAGACCGAAATGAACAACAGAAAACGATCTGTTTATATAACATATATTTTACTGTAGTTAAAATGGATTCTCTGTGTCTTCAAGACATCACAGGGTAAGAGAATGATAGAAATAAAGTCAATTATTGGGTTAAGTATTCCTTTAAGGAGTAGTTCATGTGTAGTTCAGGTCAGCGTGATCTAATATGAGAGTGACGACACTAGCGTTGACTCCCATTGTAAGAATGGAATGCGGACATGCTCTGTCTCAATGAGGAAGTTCCAATGTTTGGAACTGTAGCCCGTAGAGGCCCGCTTTGCGGCGGGAACAAAGCGTGTCATAACTCTCTCTCTCTATGGGTCTGGTTCAGGTGTAGTACCTGGCGTAGTTAAGGTATAGTACATAGTGTAGTTAAAGGCGTAGTTAAGGTATAGTACATAGTGTAGTTAAAGGTGTAGTTAAGGTGTAGTACCTGGTGTATTTGAGGTGTGCAGCAGGGTGGGTCTAGGGAAGGAGTTCATGGTGACGATCCGTTGCTGTGGCAACACCAGGGACAACACAGTAGTAGTGTGGACGGGAGGACTCACCTCTGAATGGAAGGAACACAGTAAAAAGATGAAACCAATATGTCTTACAGTCAAACAGAAGATGAAACGCCCTGCCCGAAACCAATATGTCTTACAGTCAAACAGAAGATGAAACACCCTGCCCGAAACCAACATTTCATACTGTCCGATGGAACATGAAACAGGATGTAGGAATTGAACCCTCACCCTCCGTAGGGTCTGTGAGCGGCTGTAGCTGCTGCTTACGGCGGGACAGGATGTTGGGGACCGTCCTTGGTCTGTCCCATCCCATCCCGTCCTGGGATGGAGGGGGTCGGGGAGGGGGAGGACGGTGTGGGGACTGCTGTGACGCTGGCATGACTGTAAAAATAATAATTATCATGTTTGGGTTTTTTATGTTAAAACTATTTTTACAGAGTTCAGAGGAGTACAACCCACACCAGATCTGTTGAGGTGCGGGCTGCAGGTGCAGAACTGAGAGGAGATCAAAGTAGCCGCACACCGCACGCTCCTCATATACCCTGAGGAAGGCAGCGTGCCAGCCGAAAAAAACGTCGACTATGTGTTTTTAAATCTCTCTCGTCCGTTATTAAAATAAAGTCTTTGGCACTGAAGCGACGAGAGTGTGGCTACTTTGATCTCCTCTCAAAACTAATTTTACACACAAGGCTCAACAGTGTTATGAATCACATCCTGCTTTGTAATGAATGGACAGATATTTTGTGTATTTATATGGTGGTCGTGATTTGTGATATGCTACACCCATTTTGTGTGTATTTTTCAGGTAGTAGTAATAATAATAATATGAAAACATAACCAAGACGAAGAGAGTTTATAAAGTGTTTCATAAAGTCATCAAAAATATAAAAATGAAATATTACCATTATGAGATGCAGAAGTGTTGGCTACAGGTGGTCTGGAGGACGCAGCCTGGGGCATGATGGAGCCTGACAAGGGCTTAAGGACAGCACCCTCTGCTGTCTGTTTGGGGGTACTGCGATCAGGTGTGTGTTTGGTGGCGCTGGTCTCAGTTCTGTCTTCCTTCTCCAGTCTCCTGCTTTTACATGTGATCTTCTGTAACTTCCCTAGAATGCTCTCCTCACTCTTTCCTGGACACACACACACGCACACATACACACACACACAGTTAGTTATTTAACAAGTCATTTGCTTAGTTAGCTGGTAATTTATCATTTAACGGACTCATTATTACCAGACTTGTGAGCGATCTGTCTGATGTACTCCGCTCTCTGATAGGTGAGACAGGTGTGTAGTTTGTCCAGTCTGTCCTCCTGCTCTGTGAGGTCTTCTATTTCCCTGCGAGCCTGTGACACGGGACACACAGCGCCATTAGCCACTTAAACGTTTTGAGGACAGGTCCGTCGGGTTCTCATGAGGTCCGGCAGGCTCTCATGAGGTCCGGCACGCTCTCATGAGGTCTGGCATGTTTTCATGAGGTCCGGCATGGTCTTACCTCATGTAGGACTGCAGCTTTAGTGAGACACTGAGCGTCCATGTTCAGGGTCACTCTGAGGGCGTTGTACTGAGTGTTGAGCAGCTGACGATGGACTTTGGCTGTCCAACGGTTTCTGAACAAACAAGACGTTATGTTACATATAAATATGATGAATAAATAAATGACCTACACAGAGACAAGACCTACTTCTGGATCTACTTCTGGTCTGCTTTAACCCATTCTTTTCCAGAAAAATGAAGACATTTGTTGAGACATTTGACAGTTACAAATGTTCGCTTTAAAAAATATATATATTCAAAGATTTGCACATATTTTCACGGTTCTTCAAAACTAGCAGATCTACAAGCTCATAGCGCGGCACTCGGTGACGCACTATGAGCTTGTAGATCTGCTAGTTTTGAATAGCCAAAGAAATGACACAGATGCGTTCCCGGTCTTAATGGGTTAAAGGCCAGCGGTCATGATTAGAGTTTAGATGTATATTTCCATGACTCTTCCATAATAGGAGATTAACCATGGAAGTGTGTGATCTCTCCACTTCTTATATAGCTCACTGATATAAGTGAATGTACAGAATATACCTTATTTATATAATTTATATATATATACATACAGTGTATTGTCCCTGTCGGGTGGAAACCTCATACTGTACGTCCAAAACTGGTACCTTTCAGGATTCAAATTCAAAAATGGCAAAAGTAGCAGATCTACAAGCTCAAAACGCCTCGCTTGGTGCCGCCTTTCGAGCTTGTGGATCTGCTACGTTTGAGTGACGCCGTAATGTGATCAAGTAGGGCAGTGGTTTTCAACCAGTGGTGCAGGGGCCACTAGTGGTCATTGAGGGAGCACCAGGGGGTCCCCAGCGAAATTAGTTAACATAGCGTCAGAATCATTTTAACCACTTAGCTTTGGCTAATCAAAAATAGCAGATCTACAAGCTCATAGCGCGGCACGGAGTGCCGCGCTATGAGCTTGTAGATCTGCTATTTTTGAAAAACCTTGAAAAAGTGTGCATATCTTTGAATATTTATATTTTTAAAAGCGAAAATTAACTTAATATCTTTGCTTCTGGGGGTCCCTGGCACAAAACATTTTCAGATGGTGGTCCGCGGCCAAATGTATATCAATTTAGGGGTCCCTGGCATGAAAAAGATTGAAAACCACTGAAGTAGGGCATTTCATTTAACACAAAGTTAGAATATGGAAATAAGAGGTTTCTGCCCGACAGCAAACGATATTCTCTCGATCTTGAGGCGAGTCCCTGTGTCTCTCTCTCCTCTCAGCCTCCATCATGAGCCGGGGAGACGCACGCACGCATGCATGCATAAGAATGACGACAACAAGTGCACTTACTTCATGGCGTTTCGAGGTTTCTCTGATTTGCTCATCAGACTGGCGTCCACGCTCTCTATATCAATCATCTCCTCATCATCATCATCATCATCATCATCATCATCATCATCCTGTGACTCACCACCATCATCAACATTATCAACATCCTCCTCCTGCCACACAAAACAGGAACACAGGGGGGCAGTGTTCATTTTGACAGCAGATTTTGATTTAGTTTTAAGTCATCGTCTTTTGGATAAAATTCTACTAAATTGTACTTCATAGTTTAGTCATCTGAAATGTTATAGTTTTAGTTGACTAAATATAAGATTTTAGTCAACAAAATGTACAGTTGATTTAGTCGACTAAAATGATGCCTAATTTTTGACCCATCCGTGGTGAAAGTTTTTCTTTCCGTCGTGAAAATGTGTCTTTCGCTGTACTGTGATTGGCTGATTGGCTGTGACGTACTGTGATTGGCTAGCGAGACGCATGATGAAATTAATAACTCATAAATAGCACCACTCACTTAAAAAAAAAACTCAGTGGTCATCACTGTGATGACCACTGTTGTTTTTGAGCACCGAGCGGTGCAAATATGCAAGTGTCACAGCAAAGGGTCTGAATACTTATCTTTGCAGGACGTGCTGTGATTGGCTAGCGAGACACATGATGAAATTAACTTAAAACTTCGCTCATAAATAGCACCGCTCACTTCACACTGGGTGTGATCTTTACTTGGCTGCATGCTGAAAATAGCCAATCTACAAGCTCGCAAGAAAAGTTTAATTTCACTATTATTTCACCGGCCGAGTTCTGTGTTCTTACACTGGTGAGGTTGATGACGACACGTTTCCTCTTCTTCATAACAGCCTCGTCTTCATCTGAGGAGTTGATGACGACGCGCATCTTCTTCTTTTTCTTCTTCTTCAGCACAGCCTCGTCTTCATCCGAGGAGTTGTCCGTCTCCTCCTCAGAGGAGTTGTCCGTGTTCTCCCCTAACAGGTCCACCATGGAGTGGCCCGGGTTCTGGACCCGTCTGTACACCGCGTCTACGCTCTCACCTGGACACACCACACAGGACACAGACAGCATGAGAAGATAGGACGAGATAGGATGAGATAGGATGAGATAGGATGAGATAGGACAGTGGTTCTCAAACTTTTTCGTGCCAAGGACCCCCAAATAGACACTTATTAGACCGCGGACCCCCATTTGAAAAGATAAGCCAGGGACCCCCATAATAGAAGATTTTTACGGCTCTCTAGCAGTGATTTCAACCATTTTAATTTCAAGGACCCCCAGTTTGACATGCATTAGGGCTACAGACCCCCATTTAATGGCATGTATGTCTCTGGGACCCCAATTCATATTGTAAAATCAATGTTAATTTAACTCTGAGAGTGTACAAATGGAACCAAATGGACCCGGGTCCATTTGGTTCCATTTGTACACTCTCTGAGTTACAGATCCATAAGGGTCCATTTGGTTCCTATCCATCATTTAGCTGGGAACCCCCTCAAGTACCCCTGGGGGTCCTCGGACCCCACTTTGAGAACCAATGAGATAGGATGAGATAGGACAGCAGTGGTGGAAAAAGTACTCACATTTCTTACCTAAGTAAAAGTATCAATACTGCATTGTAGAAATATTCTGTTACAAGTAAAAGTCTGGAATTCAAAATATAATTGAGTAAAAGTACAAAATGATTGGTATCAACATGTGCTTAAAGTACCAAAAGTAAAAGTAAAAGAATGTCTGAAAATTAAAGATCTACAAGCTCACAACGCGTCGCATCGCTGTTGTCAAGCAAGCTTACGCTGCAAGCCTGCTGACAACTGAAAAAAAGACTATTAATATTATTGCCCTGGTCTTGATTTGGTTTGAGGTTAGACATGTGTTTACCATTCAGGCTGGACATGGTGTTCACCAAGTCGTGTCTCCTCCTCAGCAACTGTCTCTTCTTCTCCATCAACTTCTTGTGCTCGCTGCTCAGAGTCTGGACTGTCTCCAACGCCTACAAACATGTTATACACACATTACAGTTGTACTTGTGAAAAATACACATAAAAGCAGGTAAAAGACAGCTGTGCAAGGTTCTTATGCGTATAGTAAGTACATGCTTTTGTACACTGATCTCAACACAACAGTTAAGATCAATCAACAACAGACAACAGTTAAGAGTCATTTTTCTTGCCCAATTTGGAGTTATACACAATAGATTTGTATGTCATATTCTACAAGCTCACAACACTTATCTTGTAGATATTTTGCAGGCTATTTAATGTTCTAAGATGTTTTTGGGCCTTTATCTGCCCTTACTGATAGTCCACAGTGAAGAGAAACAAGGAAACAGGGAGAGACATGCAGCAAAAGGTCCATCGGGCTTGGGAATCAAACCCGGGACTCACTGTTAGGGATCAGAGCCCATGTGGTAAGCGCCTTAACCACTTGGCTATCGGCGCCCCCGATAGGCTATTTTCGACAAAGAGATTTGGGGCCCTATCTTGCGAGGCGTCTTATGCCGTATCCCTAATCTTCTTAGGCATTTTTAATACTTTAAAAATAGTGAAAACAGCCAATCTACATCTACGCGCTGTGAGATTGTAGATCGGCTATTTACACTATTTTAAAACGTTTTTTCTAAGTATAACAAAATGCCTAAAAGATTAGGGATAAGGCATGAGGCGCCGTGCAAGATAGGGCCCATAGTGTAGCTGTAGAGGGAAAAAGGAAAGGGGCCAAGGATAGAGCCCTGTGAGCACCACGGTCAGCGTCTCAGCGAAGTATACAGGGAAGAAGTTAGTAAAGCGGAGTTAAGACTGCAGCCAAGCAGCGGTAAGGAGAGACAGGCTGACCTCGTTGAGGATGGTTCTTTTGGCCGTTTTGGTTTCGATGAAGCCCAGCTCTTTCCTCAAAGCATGGAACCTGTGGCCCATGTCCACTCTCCTCCTCCTCTCGGTAACGTTATGATTCATCCTATCTGCAACGTTTCTCTTCTGCAGACAGGACACACAATGTAACATATACTGTATGCGTGTGTGTGTGTGTGTGTGTGTGTGTGTGTGTGTGTGTGTGTGTGGGCTAAAGCTTTCAAAAGCTTTCAACAAATCTAAAAAATAGCAGATCCATCTACAAGCTCAACACGTCGGAACACGGAAAGATTTGAATATGGCTTAAAGGGGTATTTCACGTAAAAACAATTCTAGGGTACTTTCCATATCTACTCTGCCTTTTGTGTTCACCCCAAACAGGTTTGAAGTTGTTGTTTTTTTCTTAAATTTAAAGTTGCCAATTATTTTTTTACTCACCTTTCTCCCCAATTTAGTCACCAATTAATTCCTCCCCACACACATTTCTGTGTTGTCACTGCCGTTGTATCCTTCTGACCCCTCCTGCCCAACACTCCCCACTGACAGGTGCAATGACCAATATCACCCTCCTCCCCACCCGGGTTCCCTCCCCGAACACGGGCCAATTGTGTTTGCATAGACGGCCGACAAAGCCGGATGCACCGCGGTGGATTCGAACGGACATCCTCCGTGGTGGTGGGCAGGGACTTTACCACTGTTCTTCAGAACCTCCAGTTCTTCAGCTCTGACCTAAGACAGTCTACCATAGTATACCACGTAATCCAATGACATTTATACTGGTTCAGGACATCTGACGACCTCTGTGAGTGGAAACTAAAGACCAATTCCACATCAAAACAAGTCTTTGTGAAGTCTTTGCCATTTGTCTTTGTACCAATTAGGGTGTTTTTTTTTATCCCAGATCAAACGGTTTTGCTTGTGTAAATACATAGCAAGCAAGCCCAAGCTGTGTATCATCATTTCAATGATTGTTTTACTGGATAAATTACATATTATAATGTGAGACACACAATGTGTTGATTTGAGCTAGGTACAGTATCTATCTATCTTTTTTTTTGTATATATACTTTTTTTTCTCCTTCATAATTGTATTTTACTAAAAAAGGGGGGGGGGGGCATTTACCTTCTCCTTGCCTCGTCTCTAGATTCTCACAGTTTTTTGTTTTTGTTTAGTTTTTTTGTAATTTCTTGTCTGTCTTCTCAGAATCTCCATCACTTGACTCCTGTTCTGCTTGTGAAATCATTTATGCTCTTATTTCTGTAGATCATGCACCTTCTCCTTTATCTCTCTCCTCTCAAGTCTCTTTCCTTCCTTCTCTTCCTCCTCTGTCTATAACTGTTATATCGTGCCATACCGTTACAAACTGACACAAACTATATATCTGTACTGGTATGAGCTTAAGCGAACATACTTTTCTTAATGAGCTCTTGCACACCTACTCCCAAGATAACAATTGCTTTCCGACCAGTGGCTGCTATGGTGTGTAAATGAGACTTAATTTTTTTTCCCCGTAAATTTTTATCCCACGATTTTGTAACCCCATTTTTTACACCCAGTGCCAACTGTCTATTTAATCCTGGGCACTACCTTCCCTCTGCCAACCTAGGGAGGCCAGGGCCGAGCTCATGCCTCCTTCAATGCACGAGAGCCAACTGACCTTCTTATCACCTGACGGGTCCAACCAGGGTTTCCAACCAAGGTTTCCCTGGTTGGACGTAGCGCGTGGAAGGAACACGTTATTCCAACCAGTTCCTTTCCCCTCCATCAGGCGCCCCGGCTGGCCAGGGGGAGGCAGTATAGTGACCAGGATTACTGCATGTTTTTGTGAGGGTACCTACCCTCGGGAACACAGGGAGAACATGCAAACTCCACACAGAGAGGCCCTTTCGCCAACCCCACCTAGGGTATGGGCGCGGAGGAGAGAACACGGCCCCAGCGCCCACAGCGTCCCCTGCGGGAATTGAACCCAGGACCTTCTAGCTGTGAGGCAACAGCGCTACCGACTGCGCCACCGCGCCCGCCTAAATGAGACCTATTAACGCATTCCAAGAACACATTCAGGAATCGAATCGACTCCTGTTTAAGTGCAAACTGCACTATTTTTGAGAATACTAATACAACAATTATTAATAACAATGATGATGAAGAAAGCTCTTACCACTTCTTGTTGATGCTTCTTGTTGTCGTCATCACCGTCCGACGACGAGGCAAACGACGAGTCTGACGAGTTGTCCGTCTCTTCGCTCGACTCCACCAAGTCCACCGTCTCCACCGACTTACTCGTCTTCATGTGCACGATCTCCACCTCCAGGTCAGAGTCCGAATCCACGATCTCCACTTCCCGACTACTGTCCAACGAGATTCCGCCCGCCACCCTCTCTACGGGAACCTCCTCCACGACGTCATCGTCGTCGTCGTCGTTGTTGTCTTCGTCCACGCAGACGATGTCCAGATCTACCAGACCTTGGGCCGGCTGGGGGCTCGACGGGCCTCCTCCGGACACGGGCTGGCCTGCTGGGACGGCGGGCCCGGCCACAAGAGCCGGAGCCTGGGTGTAGGGCTGTCACCATTACAAATGTAAGTTGACGATTAATTGTCAGTCAAATAATTGCGATTAACAATTTAATTGTGTGTTTGGCCATTGTTGAACGTTGGAACATAATGAAGCCTTTAAGGCTTCCTAATCAAAAATTGCACAGGCCAGACATGACAAATAACTTGAATATAGAAAGAAAGTATTGACATATTTAACCATTTTAATCTTGTAAAAATAGCAGAAATAGGTGATCTACAAGCGTACAACGCGTCACTTTGTGACGCGTTGTACGCTTGTAGATCTGCTATTTCCGCTTTTTAAAATATTTTAAAATGTGTGAACAATGTTCAACATGGAAAGGATTATGACGATTATGAAAAAATAATTGCGATTTAAGGAGTAGTTCACCCAGAAAATGACTTATTTTCTATCAATTGCAATGCACACCCCATGAAATTGAATTCATGGATTTCTTTTTGTCGCATTCCTAAGACAATTATTTGATTATCGGCAGAAAGAAAGATGCTAATGCATTCGGTAGGAGACTCAAAGTAGACTCTTTGTGTCTCCTACCAGAAATACACCTGGTCATCAAATTATTGGCTTGCGACAAAAATAAAAAATACATCTTGAATTCATAGCTTCATGGGGGGTGTAATTGATAGAAAATAAGTCATTTTTGGGGTGAACTACTCCTTTAACTAAAATAATTGCGATTAGCCGATGATGTAATAATTGTGACAGGCCTACCTGCTGGGTGCTGACGGTACCAGAGGCCCTGGCTTGGTTCGGGGCCTGGATGTGAGTCCATCCAGGCCCCAGCCCTGCACCTAGAGACGGTACGATGGAGACGACGTTGAGCGCTGGTGGTGGTGGTGGTAGCGTGGGCCGTGTGGGAGCCCCTCCCTGCGGGGGGGGTGGCTGCAGGAGGGTGAAGGAGCCCGTCGAAGCCGTCACATTGGTCTGGGTGGGAACCTTCGCACATTTGACGAACAGCGGCTCCTTGTCCTTGGACGTGGGCAGGATCTTCAGGGTGCACGTTCCCTTCTGGCCCAGGAAGCCGGCGCCCGGAGGGACGGGCACGGAGGACAAGCCACCGGGGATGGAGAAGGACTGCAGGCCGGAGAGAGAGGTGGTGGTGGTGTTGGTGGTGGTGGTCGTTGTTGGAGAGATGGAGAAGGACTGCAGTCCCGAGATAGAAGCAGCAGCGGCGGTCGTCGTTGTTGTAGGAGTGATGGTGTTGGAGATGGAGAAGGACTGCAGTCCGGAGATAGAGGCGGCGGTGGTCGTTGAGGGAGTAATGGTGTTGGTGGAGATTTGGCTGGCAAAGCGGACCTGCATGGTTGGCGCTGGAGGAGGGAGGCGATGAGGGCCGGCGGCTGTGGGCCCAGCCACGCTGGGTCCTAGAGAGATAGTGGCTGTGGGCCCTTGGTTGGGTCCTCCTGGAAGAACCGACACATTTTAGAATTAGGGAATTTGTCAGACACTCTTTTTTTTTTTTTTTTTTTTTTATTGGATTTTTCAGCAGACACTCTTATCCAAAGGTCAGGGGGCGTGAACCCAACCAACAACATGAAGTGGTTCAGTGAAAATGTGAAAAGGTATGTGATACAACCAGGGCAGGAATTTCAAGGAGGCCACGAAGGCCATGGCCGTCGTTGCCCCCCAGTTTGGCTTTGTGCCACTCAAAAAAATGGTATGCCCTGAGGCCACAGTGGCCTTAATGCCCCAGCTGACTGGACCACTTTCTCTTCTTTCTTTCTTGTCAATATGTAGACACCAGTGTCTCTTTCTTGTCATGTAGACACCAGTGTCTCTTTCTTGTCATGTAGACACCAGTGTCTCTTTCTTGTCATGTAGACACCAGTGTCTCTTTCTTGTCATGTAGACACCAGTGTCTCTTTCTTGTCATGTAGACACCAGTGTCTTTTGTTGAGATCTACATATTACATTTTAAATCATCCGTAACCCTTAAATTCAATTCATTCTTTCAATGGACTAAAATCTGCCCTCAAAAAATGGACAACACCAAAAGCCAAGTGGCCTTGCCCCTAAAATGACGAAATTCCAGGCCTGGATACAACGTAACGATTATAGCAAGTAGACGGTGTAGACAGCTGAGGGGGAGACAGGAGTTAAGGTTGGGAACTCAGGCTAGTCAGGACGTGTGTGTGTGTGTGTGTGTGTGTGTGTGTGTGTGTGTGTGTGTGTGTGTGTGTGTGTGTGTGTGTGTGTGTGTGTGTGTGTCTGACTCACCTTTGGTGACCACCAGGTTGGGGTTGAGGGCTCTGAGCTGGCTGAGTGGGATCAGCTGGACCAGCCTACCGTCCGGCTTCTGACACAGCAGGGCTCCGTGGTTCGACCCTCCCGTCACCTTGTGCACCACCAGCTTCTGGCTGGGCGGCGGCATGGGCACGGTCATGGTGGTCCTGCTGCTGCTGCTCTGGCTCTGTGGGGCCGACCGACTCCCCCCCGCCGGCGCAGGAATCAGCAACACCTGGCTCATCTGGCTGTTCAGAATGGTATTTACCGCCGCCGTGTCTGTCTGGGAGGACAGGAGCCTGGGCTCTGCTGCAGAAAGACATGGATAGTGAATTTGTCAGAACTTCATTAAGAAATCAGTGTTTTTACTACGGAGCCAGGGCTCAGTTGAACCCCAGCCTCCGTATTCTGGCCTGGGGAGAACCTTTCACCGAAAATAGCTGATCGGCAAGCATTCGAGCTTCTCAATCTGCTTTTTTTTGTATTTGAAAATGTTCAGTTTTGGACATTAACATATGGAATTGTCAAATACGATGTAAAGTATAATGAAATATTGAGACATATTACTTTCATCTATCAACTGTGTACAATTTCACAAATTAACAAAAAAGATAAACAGAGCCACATATTTTGAATTGTGTCAGTAAGATAGAAAACCTGACAATATGGAATGATATTGAATATGAAATATCATTACAACTCTATAAGTCATAGCGCCCAGCTCTAGTAATATCAGTCTTTCTATCATATTGACCAGTGTAACCAACCACTGAAACCACAATGAACACAATGGTGACACATAGTGGATGCAAATCTCACAACATCCTCACAGCACAATCACCACACACAATCACAACACAACCCAGACAATAAACACTACAAGACAACACCACAAATTAAACCCAACACAGCATAAAACACAACAGTGTGACATTGCAGGCCAGCGTTGGGGCGACAGCACACAGCAGATGATACAAAGCAAAGGGTTTGGAGATGAGAAGAACGTACATACATAGATGTGATACGATGGGAGAGATGGACACAGGCTGCACAATTTATTGTAGTATTAATCATAAATCACAATTTTTGTTGAAGCCGTCAATACATTCCTCAATGTGTTTCAGATCATCATAAAGGCTGATTGATTTGGATTTCTGGCTATAGATTAAAGGGGGTTTAAGTGATATATATTCTTGTTAAAGTAAGCGTCAAATAGCTCTATGTTCTGATAGTAATCATTGCTATAGTGTGTTTGGTCAGTAACAAGGGTCTCCCCGTCTCTCCAGATATTTAGTTAACAGAAAAAAGCCTACATTTTCAGTTAGGATAGGAATACCAACTTTATCCAATCCGGAGAGAAAAAAGAGAAGACAATATTGCAACTGGAACCATGTAAAACTGAATCTGAGATAAGTGATCTTTGTGATGTTCTCCCTCCCGACGGGATAAAATTGGCATACCAACCTGAACATGTATTTTCTGTATTTACTAAAGAACTGCAGAGACAGTGAGACCCCTGAGACTGAACAAACAAACACTCTTTATAGCAACAATAATAAGATACGATACAAAACGTACATTAAAATGATTTCCCCCCCATTTCATCAAGTACTGTAGCAATTGTGATATATGACCTTCATACAGCAATCTAAATCAGTTGTTTTCAACCAGTGGTCCGGGGACCACCAGTGGTCCTTGAGGGGGTTCCAGGTGGTCCCCAGCTAAATGATGGAGAGTTGGTAACCAAATGGACCCTTGTTAGATCTGTAACTCTTGAGAGCGTAAAATGAAACCAAATGGACCCTTATGGGTCCATTTGGTTTCATTTTACACTCCCTAAGAGTTCAATTATTGTTAAACATCTGCATTACTTAATTAAAGAATTGTTATTTTGATCAACGTTGGCCTGTTCTCTGTCCTATGGTACCAACATCAATACAGCATGGAATTATGGACAAAATCTTATCCAACGATAACAAAATATTCTAAGTATTTGGGTCTGTGAGGCTAAATCTCATCAAATGTTGGTTCCGTGGCTCAAATGCCGAACAAATAATGGACCTTGACATGAACAGGGTTGAAAACCACTGATCTAAATGATCATCCAAGACATACATAACATAAGACAAATCAAAGCGGCCTAATTAAATCCAGGTTCATGAACCATGAACCTCGTGCTCCTGCTCGACATTGAGCGACCGGCATGAACACTTCTGAACCATGACAGACACACGTCACGCCAAATTCACACCAGCAGTGTGTGGTATTGCTGCTTCTACTTTCTGAGAAAAGCAGCCAAATTCAATGCATTGGATCTCAAAGTGGGGTCAGGGGACCCCCAGTAAAATGTGTTAATATAGCATCACAATAACTTGAACCACTTTAACTGTTTATACTTTGGCCATTCAAAAATAGCAGATATACAAGCTCATAGCGCACTATGATCTTGTAGATCTGCTATTTTTGAAAGTTTGTGCAAACCTATGAATATATATATTTTTAAAGCAAACATTTATAACTCAAATCTTTGCTTCTGGGGGGGTCCCTGGAACAAAATACTTTCAGATGGGGGTCCGTGGCCAAATACAAAATCATTTTGGGGGGCAGCCAACCAGAAACGTGATGTGTTCTGAGATAGAGACCGTGGACTAGGCATACGTGCACAAAGGTCCGCGTCACTGTCATGGGGGTGTTTGAAGATGCTTTGTACATGCATGCACATGACAGAAATCACTTTGAAATGCTGGTGTGAATTTGCTGTAAAGTATGATGGTTGTGAGACTCACTTGTACCTTATTATACACTCATATATTTAATTGTTGATACTTTTACATATTGTCCCAAAATAGAGACTCCCAGGTTCATAGTGGTCGAGTCTGTCTGTGAGTTTTAACCAATGACAAGTATTAACAAGAGTTTGTTAAATAATAACTATATTGGTGCCACCCGACAATGATGATAATATACTGTATATCCACAAGTTTCCTAGGGCATTGTGGGCATCCCTTCCTGTCGATTTGATCAGGTATCAGGGATCAAATCGACAGGAAGTGATGCCCACAATGCCCTAGGAAACTTGTGGATAGGCCTTATTGTATCATATATCTTATTTGATCTTAACCACTTAAACCCTATTTGCCTGACCGAAAGTCCCTCGAGGCTCTATACTAGCGTCTTTTTCTGTTTTCTGTTATTGTGCGGAAGGCTTTCGCAGGAAAATAGCCGATCGACAAGCTCACAACGCGCCGTGGTCCGCAACGCGTTGCGAGCTTGTCGATCAGCTATTATCCTGCGGAAAGCTTTCCCCACAACAACAACACGGAGGCTGGGGTTTAAGTGGTTAAAGGATATACCTGAGACAGAGGCGGAGCTAACAGACACAGCAGGTACCACCCTGATGGAATTGGCCCCTCCTCCTCCCTGTGGGGCTGGAAAGACGGTGGTGACCAACTGAACTTTCTGGTTCTGAGCCACTCCTCCACCTCCTCCTCCTCCTCCTCCTCCGCCCGCAGAGCCTAAGGCCTGTACCTGCCCCGCCGTGGAGGAGTGACCGGCCGGAGGCAGAGGCGGAGCACATGGACGGGGGACGGAGGTCGCTGGACCTGATTGGCCGACCCGCACAGTGGGGACTGCAGGGACTGTTTTAATAAAGAACAGCGGTGTTAAAGGTCCTTTACACACCAGGTATATCGTTTCTGTGCGGACAACTCACCGAAAAACAAACAAACAACTGCTGTTTGCATCCTGAGTACATCCACACAGATGCCCGAACAATTACCATAACGTTAGGCCTGAAACCCCGGAAAACCAGAATGAGTGTCATAATGTGCTTAATGTGATCAAAGTCACGCATCAAACAAGCTTTGAACTGAGCAGATTGGACCTTCCATTCCAGAGATAATGGCCAAAACATATTGAAAACGGACGTTTTTAGATGTTTGAGTTTTGGCCATTTTTGCCAGTTTTCTTTTCATAACACGGGCCAGGAGCGGACGGCAACGAACTAGTTACCCGAGTTAAGTTCACTTTGAGCTGCATCCAATGCATCCACTGCCATTTCCGTCGGCCTTACCGTTAGGCCGCTAGGGGCAGTTGAAATTTCCTTTTTGAGGGTAATAGAATTGATTTTATTTTATAATTCTTTTAGACATGCATGGCACGAACATGGCATGAACGCTATTAGGGCTGCCAGCCCTAATGGCGTTCTCTGTGGACAGGGTGCGTAACGCAACACTGTTTTTGTTTTTGAACGAGGCATCGACTACATGAATAGTTCTAATGGGGAATACTCGCCGGATGTTTTTTTTCATATAATCTATTCATCACGCCCCCCCCCCCCCCGGTGTGTAAAGACCTTTACTGTTCATACGCTGTGTTTTTGCACTCAACACAACTGTACTGAAACTCATAGCAAACACATCTACGGTTAGGACAATAAAACAGTTGAAAGGACAGGTGGTTCTCAAAAGTAGTTAACATGGCAAACATTTCAACCACTTTATCCATTTATACGTTGGATGTTTAAAAATAGCAGATCTACAAGCTCACAGCGCATCACTTCGTGCCACGCTGTGAGCTTGTACATCTGCTATTTTTTTAAACATTTTGAAAAATATCGAAATATCGTTTTGATCGTTTAGTAACATAAATCTTCTCTTCTGGGGGTCCCTGGAGAAAAAAAAATCAGATGGGGGGTCCGCGGACAAATTCACATCAATTTGAGGGGTCCTTGAGAACCAGTTGAAAAGACATCACACACACACACACACAAATATGAATCCAGAATCACACAATGATTTTGAACACCCTCGTCCTCACCTGTTGTCGCCGCCTGTGTCAGTTTGAGAGTGACGGTGGTGGAGATGGGGGTGGCGGTCGTCATGACGACACCGGGCATGGGAGGAGGAGGAGGAGCCTGGCTAGCGTGGGAGGAGCCACCAGAGTTTTTTTCCGCTGGGCTGCAGGCGGCGGCAGCGGGCTGCTGCTGCTGGGGGGGTTTGGCGCTCTTGGCGCTAGGCCCCACCCTGCCCGTCAGGTAGGCTGCCAGCCGGTTCGCCGGGTGGAGCGCACCCATCCCGCCTAGCTGGATCTTGGCTAGCGGGTACGCCTTCCCGTTCACCTGGGACACACACACGCACGCACGCACGCACGCACACACACACACACACACACACACACACACACACACACACACACACACACACACACACACACACACACACACACACACACACACACACACACACACACACACACACACACACACACACACACACACACACACACACACACACACACACACACACACACACACACACACACACACACACACAGGCGTATATGTTTACACTTTTAAAAAGGCAATAGGTTTGGAATTTATATCCTGGAACGCATCTGTGTCTCTTTTTGATTTGAGCTTAAAAAAAATGCATTATTTTACACTTTGGGCTATTCAAAAATAGCAGATATACAAGCTCATAGCGCGGCACCGAGTGCCGCGCTACGAGCTTGTAGATCTGCTATTTTTGGAAAATTATGAAAATGTGTGCAAATCTTTGAATAGATTGTTTTAAAGCGAACATTTTTAACTAAAATCTTTGCTTCTGGGGGGTCCCTGGAACATATTTTGAGATGGGGGTCGGCGGCCAAATAAATGTAATTTTGGGGGTCCTTGACATGAAAAAGTTTGAGCACCACTATAATATAATAACATATGTTTTTTTCAGAATACTGTTGGGATTTAGAAGACATTCGTAGAATCACCTTCTAAAATGCCTTCTAAATCAGAGCGTTCTCAAACTTTTTTTGTTTTGTTTTCTGAAAAAAATACGTATGTCGCTATATATATATATATATATATAAATAAATCTTCCAGTGAGACATTTAGATCATGGTGGTGTTTGAGCTCATAAAAGCCCCAATATCTCTCCTTGGCCAAGCGGGGAGCTACTGAATACCAATTAATATTTCAAAACTTTAATCACTGATACCACGTTATGGCTTTACTATTGACTCTATTGACTCTTTACTATTGACTTCTAAATGCTTATCGTACAAAACTGTTACTTTTCAGGATTCAAATTTTACTTTTCAGGATTCAAATTCAAAAATATCAAAAGTAGCAGATCTACAAGCTCAAAACGTGTCGCTTTGCGCCATGTTTCGAGCTTGCAGATCTGCAACTTCTGATGCTTTTGTGTGACACTGCGGTATGATCAAGTAGAGCGTAACTTTTACGAAAAAACACAAAATTAATTATACATTTAATATGGAGATGAGAGGTTTTCTGCCCGGACAGCAACGTTATGCTTCTAACTTTAGTGCTTACCTGGACCAATCGGTCTGTGCCACCCGGCTGTCTCTTATTGGCTGAGAGGATTCCAGCAGGGCTGATTCCAGTGATGAAGGGCAAACCCATCTTCATCAGTCTCTTCCTGTCCGCACGGCTATCACCATCATCATCATCACAGTTTAGTTGACCATTCATTGTTATACAAATAATTGTGATGAATGATTTCATGGTGTTTTTGGCACTGAACTTTATTTTTTTTGCCTTTTTAGGCTTTGTAAACACAAATTGCACATGGGTAGATATGATAAATAACTGAAATATATAAAGACTATTACGGAAATATAGAAAGAAATGTCTTGACAATGAGCCGTACCAATAATCAAAAGAATCTATAATTTTACCATCACCAAATCAGGCCATTTCCTTAACTCATTTAGATCTGAGGCCCATTCTAAAAAGTCTAAAACGTTTTCTGAAAAACTACAAATACATATTCAAAAATTACAAAAAATGTACGTTGCTATATACTGTTAGCAACAACAACCGCAAAAGGAGTTCCCGTCTTGAAAGGTATAGTTACAAATAGGGGTTCCCGCCCTGAATGGGTTAATAAATACACACTTTAAATGTATTAAAAGAAGAAAAATAATAGACAATCAACCTCTTTCGAACTATATGACTGGTAGCCTTTTCTCCGTAAGAGGCGTGTAGTAATGTGTAGTATTGTCAATGTATTGCGTGATCTGTCTATGTATTGTGTATTGTTTATGTATTGTGATTTCTGTCTCCTTGAATTTGCACAGGGACAAATAAATAATCTATCTCAGGGGGTCCGGGACCCCTAGGGGGTCCTCAGAGTTACTACAGGGGGTCCGGGACCCCTAGGGGGTCCTCAGAGTTACTACAGGGGGTCCGCCAAATCTTTGTGTGATACGATTTCTTTTTTTTACCGTAACCACTTGAACACTAGCATCCTCTTTTGTGAGGAGAACTTTAGCCAAAAATATCAGATCTACAAGCTCACAACGCCTCGCAGCACGAGGCGTTGTGAGCTTGTAGATCTGCTATTTTTGGCAAAGAGGCTATAGGTGTAGAGGGAAAAAAGAGCAGACTAAGTAAAAAAAATCACACCCTGTGTGAAGGTAGCGGCGCCTTTGATACATTTTTGTCATCGATATATGTGTTTATAATGTGTTTATAGCCATGTGTCACGTGAAGCTTGACCAATCACTTTGTTGATGCACCTGACCAATCAGAACGTTGACGCACACGGACAAAGTCAGGTATAGAGCGGCTAGCGCCTCTAAAAATCACACCCTGTGTGAAGAGAGTGGTGCCTTTGATGAGCCCCGTATTGATGTTGTCATCAATGTTTGTTTATTGGACATACATACATACGGACACACGGACAAAGTCAGATATAGGAGTGGTTGGCACCACTCAAAAAACTTTCATCTGAAACGCAATTTTATACCATGTGGAGTAGGGGGTCCTTGGCCTGAAAACGTTGAAGACCTCTGATCTATCTACATAAACAATGTAATAGTTTGTGACAGGTACCTGTCCACTCTCCTGCGTTCCTCGTCCTCTCTAG
Source organism: Gymnoscopelus microlampas (assembly GCF_963454915.1). Classification (NCBI taxonomy): domain Eukaryota; kingdom Metazoa; phylum Chordata; class Actinopteri; order Myctophiformes; family Myctophidae; genus Gymnoscopelus; species Gymnoscopelus microlampas. The sequence goes on from NC_139957.1 coordinate 39,921,848, forward strand.
CCATCTGCTCCTCTGACTCCATAGCGTCGTCCGTCCCAGAAGAATCGTCCTCCTCTTCCACCTCCCTCTGCCAGTCCTCCATCCCCGCCTCCTCCTTCTCCTCCTCATCCTTGCGCTGCGTGTCCTTGCATGGATTAAAGCAAAAAATAAAATGAATGAATGAATAGTTTATTTCGGTCCTTTAACCCATTCAATCTGGGGACCCCCCCCCCATCTGAAAATATCTCCCCCTCAGAAGCAAAGATTTGAGTTACAAACATTCGCTTTAAAACATACTAGACCATACCCGTGGGGGGATATGCGCACATGATTTGGCAACCCGGGAGCCAGCGAACACAAAAACGCTAATAAACAGCCGACATTTGGGGAAAGTGAAAGACGGGCTTCGCTGTTCCGTGCACATGGTAATGGTCAATAGAGTACAGAAGTCCTGACGTCACTCGTTCATCCCCTGGTTCGTAAAGTAATGTCTCTATGGAGAATAACATTGAGTCATCTTAGAATCGTCTCATATAAGAATTGTGGTCCAAAAATAAACAAACTGTCTCTGCGATATTGTCAGGGAGGAGGTTCTGTATCGTTTATGATAGTCAGTCACTTATGTTTCATACAGTCTGTTTCTGGCGAAAATGTAACTAATTCGGCGGAAGTAACATTATCGTTTTCGCACCGTCAGTTGATGCTTCATATCCATAAGAGTCAAACTGCTGGGGTCATTTGTTTATTTTTGGAACACAGTTCTTATTTGACGCGATATTAAAGACGTCTATGGGATTCAGAATGGGGGTGGAAAACCGCGAACCAGGTAGGATGTGTAAATTACGTCGGACTTCGGTGCTCTATGGCTGTGTGCAAATTCAGATCAATTGCTCCTGCCACTGAGGAGAACCGGGCAGAAGAGATTTTGGCCTCACCACCCACACACCACCCACACAGAGCTTTGTGGAATTATAGGAGGATATATATATATATATATATATTCAAAGATTTGCACCAATTTTCACGATAAAAAAAAAAGAAAAAAAGAAAAAATCAGATCTACAAGCTCATAGCGCTGCACTCGGTGCCACGCTATGAGCTTGTAGATCTTCTATCTTTTAATAGCCCCAAAGCAATCTTAAAATGACACAGATGCGTTGCCGGTCTTAAAGGGTTAATCCGCGGGGTCCTACCTCCTTGGTTGCTGGCTGCGGTGCGCTGGCGACCCGGGGGGGCGGGGCTGTGTAGATGACGGGGGGCGGGGCTGTGTAGACGACGGGGGGCGGGGCTGTGCTGGTGACCGGGGGCGGGGGCGGGGCGGCAGTGATGGTGAACGTGGGCGGGGCCGCGACCCGGGGCCTGGGCCCCGTCAGGATGGGCTCGGAGATGTTGACCTTGTAGTGCAGGCAGGCGTCGGGGGGCTCGCCCTTCAGCACCTTGCAGATGGGGGTGATGAGGTGGGAGCCGATCCAGAAGGCCTCGTTGAGCCGGTCCTGACACATGGCCTGAACCACCTTCATCAGGACCTGGTTGCGGAGGCCGGTGTTCTCCCAGCGGCAGTCCGTCACCACCTCCAGCCTTTTGGACGCGGGGAGAGCGGGAGGAGGTGGTGGAGGTGGAGGTGGAGGTGGAGGTGGAGGTGGAGGTGGTGAAGGAGGAGGTGGTGTTTGTTTAGCTGAGGAAAGGAGAAATATGGATGGGAAAAAATGTAAATATGAAAAAAAAAAGTTTTTTTCAAGATTTTTCAAAAATAGCAGATCTACAAGCTCATATGAGCTTGTATATCTGCTATTTTTGAATAGCCAAATAAATCTAAAGTGACACAGCATTCCAGGTCTTAATGGGTTAAAGACATACTGTTTGCTGTCCACAAATGTTAACCCATTGAATCCGGGAACGCATGTCTGTCATTTTTAGATTTCTTTGAATATTCAAAAATAGCAGATCGAGTGCCGCTTGTAGATCTGCTATTTTTGAAAAATCGTGAAAAGCTGTGCAAACCTTTAAATAAATATTTTTTAAAGCGAACATTTGTAAAATATTTAGTTCCAGGGACGCCCCAGAAGTAAATATTTGAGTTACAACTGTTCGCTTTAAAAAATATATGTACTCAAAGATTTGCACAACTTCTCATGATTTTTCAAAAATAGCAGATCTACAAGCTCATAGCGCGGCACCGAGTGCCGCGCAATGAGCTTGTAGATCTGCTATTGTTGAATAGCCAAAGAAATAAAAAAATGACAGAGATGTGTTCCCGGATTGAATGGGTTAAGAATGTTATTTAGATGGCATGTTGTTTAGACAGATGCTAGCGTTGATGTTTTAGCTAGTTACCTTGTTGCACTTAAATTGTTTTCTTTAACACATGACATTTACCATTGTTTGCGGACTAGGGTTTTCAGGCCATTGACTTTGATCTTACACTATGTAAGTCTAAGATAAGACTTAGATTAGACTAAAATCCTAAATTGTTGCAAAAAAAGAGAGTCAATATTTCTCTTACCATGTTGTTTCAAGGCTTTTTTAGAATTGGTGTATCTGGTGTATTTGATCTTGGCGAGGCTCTTGTCTGGTGATCCTTTGTCTTTAGTGTTCGCTACTGGCGCTTTGTCCCGTTTACTTTTCACTGCTGATGCCTTCACTTCTTTACTCGTCACGGCTGATGCTTTATCTTCTTTAGTCTTCACCGGTGATCCTTTGTCTCCTTTGCTCTTCTTTACAACAGCGTTCTGGGACACACACACACACACACACACACACACACACACACACACACACACACACACACACGAACACACACACACACACACGAACACAGTACCAAAACCTCAATGGGAGATTTTCCATGATGCATCAAGAGCTTTTTTCTTTTTCTGGCTGAAAACGCAAAATATACTTAAAGTACTAAAAGTGGAAAGTAATCATAGATCTGCTTTTTTTTCTGCACATGCATGTATTATTTACTTGCCTCATAAATGGGACGCTAGCGTTCATGTGGATAAAATATGGGGATGCTTACCTTGGCTGCAGCGGTGGGGCTGTGCTGTTGAGTTTTCCTGCCGCTGAACGCTCTGACTCTGGCACACGTCGTCCCATCTGGACCATCCTGCTGCCACACCAATCAAACATGATTTTCAGGCATTCTGTCACACCCATTTACCCTCTACGCACCTCTGCCCAGACACAATTTCCCACCGGCGAGACTTAGAAAATGTCAGAAAACTTGTCGGTTCCTTGTGTAGGTTCCATAAAACCTTAATTTAACCAGGAAGTCACATTTGGGTTGAAAACAGTCACATTATCCCCCAGCAAATCCAACCCTGCCTAGGAACAGCCAGTAGGGGTCAGCAGTGAGACATTCTTCCAACATTGTTCTTGTGAAGCACTCTTGTTCTTATTGGTGAAATATTTACACATTTACAACACCATTTCCATTTGGCCAAATGCGCTGTTGTCGACTGTCACCGCACTAGGAACGTGCACACAAACTGGGACAGTACAGCTTCACCACTTAACAACTGCATTGATATTTTATTTGTGCGGCTTCCATTCACAAACTCCACACTGGAAAAGGAGCCCATGTCGTTATTATCAGACTCAATATGTCTTGTTTTTAGCTTGTTGGACAGAGCAGTGAAGAGAAGAACCCGTGAAATATGTCTAAGAACTAATCTACCCGTCTAATATGACAGATGTCATCACTGTCGGGCAGAAACCTTGTATCTCCATATTTCATCTTTTTGTTTTCTGTTTTTTTGTTTTTTCATAATTGAATACCCTATTTTATACTTCCATGCGTGTCATGCAAAAGTAGTGAAAATAGCCATCTACAAGCTCGTAGACCTGCTACTAAGCTGATACAATTCTGTGGGGATTTCAACCTTAGTCATTTTTTGATTTGAGCTAAAAGAAAACATTATTTTATACTTTGGCTATTCAAAAATAGCAGATATACAAGCTCATAGCGCGGCACTGAGTACTTGTAGATCTGCTATTTTTGAAAAATCGAGAAAATGTGTGCAAATTAATATATTTATATTATTTTAAAGCGAACATTTGTAACTCAAATCTTTGCTTCTGGGGGTCTCTGGAACAAAATATTTTGAGATGGGGGTCGGCGGCCAAATACATTATATAATTTTGGGGGTCATTGACATGAAAAGGTTGAACCACTGATATAGAAATGTACGTTTTTCAGAAAACTGTTAGGATTTAGAAGACATAAGTAAGAATCAGCCTCAGGTCTTAATGGGTGGTTAAGTGGTAACATAGTGAACCCATATGGTTGTGATTATGTTGGGGTCCCAGTCAGACTGAGGTGTGGGGGGGGGGGGGGGGTTCTTACTGAGGCAGGCAGGGAGACCAGCTCGGCGCTGTAGAGTGGCTCTGGGTCCATGTGTCCGGGCTCCTGCTGCCACAGAGTTCTGATGCGCTGGGCCGGCTCACAGACGCTCTCCTTGAGAACTACAGGGGAACAGAGAGGAAAACCTAGTTGAACCGTGTGAACATGGAAATCAGTGATGCACGATATTATCGGTTGCATATCGATATCGGCCCATATTTCATTAAAAATGCAATATCGGTATCAAGCAGATATTCTTTCACCAATATTGACCGATATTCTTTCACCGATATCTTTTCACCGATATTTGACCGATATTTCACAGATATTGACGCAAATAAAATAAATAAATAATAATTCAGCAATGAGCTCAATACAAATATAATATATAATAATGTAATATATCGATATCGGAATCGGTATCAGCCGATTTCACCCTGCATATTATCGTATGTCGGTCAAATTTCAATATCGTGGCTCTCTAATGGAAATCGAGCCATTATTAACCACTTGAACCCCAAGTGTCCCTATTCTGGGGGGCAAACATTCTGTGAAAATAAACCAGAGAGAGTAAACCAGACGCATCCATCCATTCTATCCAGCATTGATAAAACAAGAGTGCATCCAGATCCTGTATTGTTCAGTATATATATATATATATATCGTCTCTGTCAGGTGGAAGTCCAAAACTGTTACTTTTCAGGATTAAAATTCAAAAGTAGCAGATCTACAAGCTCGAAATGCGTCGCTTGTGGATCTGTTACTTGTGTGACGCTGTAGTATGATCAAGTAGGGCGTGAATTTACGGGGGGAAAAAACAAAAAGTTAGAATATGGAGATGAGAGGTGTCTGCCATGACTGCAATGACATGGTGTAAATGAAGGAGGATGATGTTTGCTAATCATAGGCTAGTATGTTCAGACAGGCTTTTAAATGCATATCAAATCTGATTTCTAAAGATGTGTCTCAGTGAAGTCTGATTTATACTTTGTCGTACGACGGTAGTTGCTCGCCCGAAAAGCAGATCTACAACAATATACAATTCAGGCATTCAGCAGATGCTCTTATTATCCAGACTTACAACAAGCAAGGTAATCACATACGTCAAATGCAGAGAGACAGTGTAGTAGTGCTTTGGCTAAACTTTGGCTATTTGAAAATAGCCGATCTACAAGCTCACAATGTGTCGCATTGTGAGCTTGTAGATCAGCTATTTTCAAAAGATTTTTATACATTTGAAAACTTGTCAATTGGGACATTCTGCAAAATGAGTACTTTTACATTTGGTGGTTTACAGTACAAGTACATTTTGATACTTTTGTACTTCTACTCAAGTCAATTTTGAATTCTCTCGCTCTCTGAGTAACAAAAAATGCTCTGAAAAACTTTTACTTGTAACAGAGTATTTCCAACATTGCAGTATTGATACTTTAAGTAAAACATTTGAGTATTTTTTCCACCACTAAACCTAACTCCACACAAAGCGAAATATTTGCAAACGTGTCGCGGGGAGACACGTTGTGAGCTGGTAGATCAGCAATTCGTCATATGATTATAGGACTTAAAGTGGTTAAAATGGCACGCACGTGTGTGTGTGTGTGTGTGTGTGTGTGTGTGTGTGTGTGTGTGTGTGCGCGCATGTGTGTACGTGTGTGTGTGTGTGTGTGTGTGTGTGTGTGTGTGTGTGTGTGTGTGTGTGTGTGTGTGTGTGTGTGTGGGGAACCACAGCTTTGAACAGCAAAGGAGCACAACCCTTACCATATGCCATCTTCATCCTCCTTTTCTTCTTCCTCTTGCGGGTGGAGTCGGGGGTGTCGGTGTGGCTGGAGTCAGAGCCGTCCAGGTTCTTCAGCAGCACCACCTTCTTCCTGAGGCAGGTGCAGCCCAGCATGCAGTCCACCCGGCCACAGTGGGCCAACCTATACATTTAAAAAAAACATGGTCAACCCATTGAGACCTGAAGCTGATTCTACATGTCTCCTAAATCTCAACAGTTTTCTGAAAAAAAAATGTTTCTATATCACTGGTGCTCAATCTTTTTCATGTCAAGGACCCCCAAAAGTATATGTATTTGGCCGCGGACCCCCATCAAAATATTTTGTTCCAGGGACCCCCAGAAGCAAAGATTTGAGTTAAAAATGTTCGCTTTAAAAATATATATATTCAAAGATTTGCACACATTTTCACAATTTTTCAAAAATAGCGGATCTACAAGCTCATAAATCTGCTATTTTTTAATAGCCAAAGTGTAAAATAATGCTTTTTAGCTCAAATAAAAAAATGACACAGATGCGTTCCAGGTTTTAATAGGTTTATAATGGAAGAGGTAATGGGTAGAATACATAATGAGAGAATGCGTAGCAGCGGTTCTAACCTGTGGGTGTAGTTGAGGCTGACACAGATGCAGCCCAGCCGACAGCATGACTTCAGGCAGGGCGGAGCTCTGCGTTTGATCACCTGGATGGGGGCCGTTGGGTTTTCACTCACGAAACCCTACGGAGAGACACACACACACAAGACTTTTAGGGTTGTTGTTCATCCTTTATCCCAGTGGTTCTCAAACTTTTCAGGCTGTGACCCCCCCCCCCCCCCCCCCAAGATATTATCACATTTGAACTCCACTCCCCCCACCCTGAAGTGCTTGGAATTGCAGGATTTGAGGAGTTGAGATAAATAATTGTGAAAATGGCAGATCTGCCATTTTCAAAAACTGTTGCCGCTTCATTATATTATTTGACAATCCTATATGTTTGACCAGTTTTTATTTTATAGTTTGTTGATTACTTTTGATGCAGTGGCATGCATGGTCTGTTTCTTTTCGAGGTATTGAAAAGATCTTAAAAGTCATTGAATCGTCACTTCACTGTCATCTGGGGGTCCCCGCTTGTACCAACGCGAGTCGTGGGTTGCGGCCGCCGCGAACGCGAGGAATACGCTGGGAGGAATATATCGTCGGGAGGCCGTGCGACGCGCGGGATACATGGCGTTTTGATTTTAAGAAATAGGCCCCTCCCACTAAAGAAATAGGCCTGTCCCACTAATTTTGCAGGCCAAATACTGAGACCTGAGATCACTTGTATTTCATTTTGAGAGGATTGATGCCCCCAACAATCATGTTTTTGCATCAAACGGTTACCTTTTGCGAATTTGTGGAGTGCCCTACCACACGACCCTTGACATGTGATTCAATTTTTGGGGGATTTCAGCATTTCTAAGATCCCCGATTTGGTCTAAACCCAGTCCTATTCCTAACCCTTGTGGCGTGGGTGTGGGACGACAGTTCTGCCCGCATTCTGCTTGCTTCCAGCAGGAGGCGGTTTCATTTTATCTGTTCCGGGTGGAAACCTCGAATGACCAAAAATTTTACTTTTCAAGATGCTTTTGTGTGACGCTGTAGTATGGTCAAGTGGGGCGTTAATTTACGAAAAACACAAAAAATGAAGGACGTGGAGATAAGAGGTTTCTGCCCGACAGCAACGATTTGTTTTTGTTTCGTAGCAGGGACGGTGCTTCAGATCAAATCCATGTGACAGCTCATTTCAAGATCTCTTTGGCTATTCAAAAAAAGCAGATGTACAAGCTCATAGTGCGGCTATTGTGGAAAATGTTTGCTTGAAAAAAGAAAAGAAAATTAAAATAATATATATAAATATAAATAATTATATATTCAAAGATTTGCACAAATTTCACACATTTTCAGATTTTTTCAAAAAATAGCAGATCTGAACTTGTATATCTGCTATTTTTGAATAGCCAAAGAATTCTCAAATACCACAGATGTGTTCCCCGAATTGAATGGGTTCACCTACAGTTTTCTAAACGTGGAAATGTTTAACCATCAAAGCGGCATGAAACCCTAGGCTTATTTTGTAGTTGGTTTGCAACGTAGCTGCAGCCAATAAAATTAATAATGGGCGTGTTAAGATTTGGGTGTGCCCAGAGACCCATAGAGAGAGAGAGAGTTATGACTTTGATCTCACTGCAAAGCGGGCCTGGAATGTATGGAATGCATATGCTAATAAAACATATCTAAAATATTGTTTTTATGTTCATACTAACCGTAGGAAGTGTTTTTTATTAGGACATGCTAATAACATTCCATAGGGCTGCACCACACATGGACAAATGACATCATCAAACTGCGACGGGTGTTGTCCCTATTGAGTGAAAGATGAGCTATTTCTAAAATCGAATCTAAAATATTTAAGGTGTTTTTATTTGGCTTATTAGCCAGGGATCCTTTTAAGCGTATATGGCCTCAATAAGTATTGATAGAACGATGTAAAACACTGTATACTGTAACCGTCATGTAGGACATTGGTTCTCAAAGTGGGGTCCGGGGACCCCCAGGGGTCCTTGAAGGAGTTCCAGGGGGTCCTCCGCTAAATGATAGATAGTTAGGAACCAAATGGACCGTTATGGGTCTGTAACTCTGAGAGTGTACAAATAGAACCAAATGGACCCGTTAGGGTTATAATTAACATTATAACAATATAAATCGGGGTCCCAGAGATGAAAATGCCATTAAATGGGGGTCCGTAGCCTAATGCATGTCAAACTGGGTTCCTTGAAATGAAAATGGTTGAAAATCACTGCCGTAAAAATCTTCTCTTATGGGGGTCCCTGGCATATCTTTTCAAACGGGGGTCCGCGGGATAATAAGTGTCAATTTGGGGGTCCTTGACACGAAAAAGTTTGAGAACCACTGATGTAGGAGATAAAGTTTCACACCCCGGCCCCTAGTGACAACTACCAAGACCCATACCAAGTATGGAGAAAGAAAAACATCTACATTCTTCTGAATCTTCTTGAGACAGAAACACAGTGGAACCTACCACTAATGTGAAGAGTGACGTCAGAGAGATGGCTGCTCTCTCGGTGGTGACGCACGTCTTGGGTCGTCCCTCCCAGACGACCCCGTCCTCCAGATCCTTCTGTTTCAGCAGGGCTTTGGTCACCAGGGGCGTCTCCTCGTCGCTTCCGTCCCGTTTTCGCTGAGTAGAAACAGAACAGGACAGCTCAGTGTCCGACTCAGTGTCCGACTCCAGAGGTGCCACGTCCTCGGGAACCTCCATTGGGCCCCGGATTTGGGGCAATGATTTGGCTCTTAGTTTATTTTTAAAGTTGAGGAAGGGGTCCGACTCGAGAGGCACCATTTCCTCAGAACCCTTCTTTTGATCCTGGATTTGGGACGGCGACTTTGTTTTTCGTTTCTTTTTCCTTTTCGAGAAGGTTTCCCACTCCAGAGGGGCCAATTCATCAGAAAACTCCATTGGATCCTGGATTTTGGACGACGACTTGGTTCGTAGTTTCCGTTCGTTTTCCAAGGTGGGGTCCCACTCCAGAGGCGCCATCTCCTCAGAAACCGCCATGAGATCCTCGATTTTGGACAACGACTTGTTTTTTAGTTTCTTTATCTTTTCAAAGATGGGGTCCCGTGGCAAGTGAGTCACGGGCGCCGTGTTATTGAACTGGAACGGATCTTTTGCCGGTTTCGGGGGCTTAACGTGAGACGAGTTCTTGGACTTGAACGTCATTTTCTTTAGGCTAAGGACATTGTCCTTGGGTCCATTGCTGGATACCGTGTAGTTGTACAGCGACGCGATTCCCTGCGTCTTGTTGTTATTGACGAATGACGGAGGCTTGGTGACGTCCGGACCAGGTGGAGGAGGTGTAACGGGTGCTGTGGGCAGCGCTGCCGACGCGGCAGTTCCTACACTTCCCGTTTTGGGTGACTTCTGACTAGAACCCAGTACTTTATACTGCTTCCTCAGCTGCCATTTCGTCTTCTTCTTGGGCCCCATCGACATCATCATGGGGGGCAGCCGGGGTCTCTTTGACGGGGGGACGAATCCGGAGATGAGGGCGGAGGTGGGCGTGGAGGTGGGGGGCTGCATCTTGAGGACGCTGTCCAGCGTGCGGACGTAGCTGGCGCCCGTGACGGGCAGCTCGTACGTCACGGGTTCGAGCGCGGCGGCCTGGGAGAAGCTGGAGGCCCGCTGGTCGAGCAGCTTCCCCTCGTTCTCCAGGTACTCGTCCAGCATGTCGCTGCAGAACGCCGCCAGGTGGTTCTTACTGGGAACGTCTGAGGCCGGAGGAGGAGGAGGAGGAGGAGGAGGAGGAGGAGGAGGAGGAGCCGCTGAAGAACAACAGAAAGCATGTGATGATGTTGTTAGCTTTTCAATGTAGTGAGCAGTATTGCCAGATTTTGTGAGAGAAATCAACAACCAGGCCTAGGAAAACAAGGCCAAAATAAGCAACTATAGGCCACACTATAGGCTATAGACACCCTATATACTGTATACATCGGCTATAGCCGATCTACAAGCTCACAACGCGTCGCATCGTGACGCGTTGTGAGCTTGTAGATCTGCTATTCTCAAAATAAATCTTTAAATAAAATGTGGATTTTTTTTTTAAACATTCTAACATTTTCAGAGGGGGGTTAGGGACAATAGTAATATTATAAATAACATTAATTTTCGGGGTCCATGACATGAAAATATTTGAGAACCAACTGGCTTAAATAATCAATTTAAAATTCCAAGGCAAGCAAATTAGCAACTACACTTCAGAAACAAGCCCAAAAAAACGCAACCACCAATATTTACAAGCAACTTTACAGAAATGTTTGCTTATAATCAGCTTATAATGAGGAGACACTGGTAGTGAGTTCCCGGGACCCACAGGTGGCCATTTGATTAGGTCACCAATATAATGAATTTGATAAGAATTTAAAAAGTGGGGTGCCATTTAATGTGCTTGATGTTATATCATCCTATAATTCTACAAAGCTCTGTGTGTGCCTCTGTGTTTGCGTCTGTGTGTGCGTGCGTGCGTGCCCAAAATCTTTCCTATCGGTTATCCTCAGTGCCTGGAGCAATTGTATTTGCACACAGCCGTTGACCATCAGCATTTGCACGGAACACTGATGAAACCTTGAAAATTGAAAATATTGCTTTGATGCTCGTATTAACCATAGGAAGTATGAAGTTGTTTTTTATTAGCACATGCATTCCATAGGACTGGACCACACATGGACAAATGACATCATTAACTTGCGACGGGAGCGGTCACTATATGCAGTGAAAGATGAACTATTTCTAAAATAAATAAAATATTTAAGGTGTTTTAGTTATAGAGGGCAATCATAATGTATTGAGGTATATAAGGCTTATAAGCCAGGGATCCTTTTAAATCTAAATGATTTATTTACTCTGGTGACTCTGGTCATATTATAGAATTCTCCCTGGAAAGTGAACTGACAGAGGACGAAAAACTGTTTTAACATAGCAGTCAACTCAAAACGTCAAAAAGGTAACAGCCTATGAATAAAATTACCTTCTTCAGGTACAGATGAAGGGGTTGTGGTGGGAGAGGGTTCTGAGGCAGGGAACTTATCTCTCCAGCCTTTTATCTGGGTGACGTCTGTTGTTTTCCCCGTTCTAGAGATGAAGGCAGCAGAAACACCTGGAGGACAAGCAGCGGTGGAAAAAGTACTGACATTTTTAACTTGAGTAAAAGTATCAATACCACAATCTAGAAATACTCAAGTTACAAGTAAAAGTCTGCTATTTAAAATGTACTTTAGTAAAAAGTACAAAAGTATTGGCATCTAAATATACTTAGAAGTAACCAAAAGTAAAAGTACTCATTATGCACAATATCCCATTTCACAAGTTCAATATGTATACAAATCTTTTGAAAAATAGCAGATCTACAAGCTCACAACACGGCGTGATGCGACGTGTTGTGAGCTTGTAGATTGGCCATTTTCTTGTAGATTGGCCATGATACTTTGGCCATTTTCAAATAGCCAAAGTATATACGTATATAAGGCTAAAGTGGTGCAATGCATGTTTTGTAATAAATCAAACTTTACACCCATAATGACATGCCCAAAACAGGGATGCCAGGTTACTTCATTTTAGTAGTTTTTTTTTGGTGACACCTCTTGTAGCTAGAAGAGAGAATAGAGTGTGCACACTGGTGATGCTGAAAAAGCTCTTCTGTATTTTATTGCGCCGTCATCGTTTCAATCAGATCTTCATCAGGACATATATATCACTAGAGGTTGTGGCCGATATGCGGCCCTCACATCTAGTAGCCTACAATTTAGGCTATATGCCATTATTACAATTATTGTGGTCATGCACATGGCTACATATTCAACGACAAACGTGATGCAACAACAGAGGACACACAACAGATGAATGCAGAGACACACACACACACACACACACACACACACACACACACACACACAGTGCAACAGTGTCTGGCAAGCATGGACGCTTGCGTCTTGCACAAAATAAAGTAATTTTCCTTTTCATTACTGTCGCGATATATGGCGTTCCAAAGCTCAAGTGTCCTGTGTGCGTGCATGTGTGTGTGTGTGTGTGTGTGTGTGTGTGTGTTCGCGTGTGTGTGATCGCACGTGTGTGTGTGTGTGTCGGGGCTAGGCAGAGATCGAGTCACAGGAACAGACGGCTGGTATTTTTGGCTAATCAGTTTATTTTGTGTGCCTTTGTGGGTTACTTAATCGCGTGTGTGATGGCGTGCATGTGTGTGTGTGTGTGCGTGTGTGTGTGTGTGTGTGATCGCGTGTGTGTGATCACGCATGTGCGTGCGTAAGAGCCCTTCTGGGGCAACGTAATATGGGTCACGATAGAGTGGTGTGCTACCGAGCCAAAATATGGCCCAAAGAACGAATACAAATGTATGCTGAACAAATAAACGTACACAACCCAAAGGCTACAGCCATGATCGATTTTTAGGCTAAATGTGTAGGAAATTGGACACGTGGTCTGCTAGAACATAGCTGCAACATAACTGAAACTAAGAGTCCTACCCAAACTCCGCCTCTTTGCAGATAATCCGGAAGTCTAACCACTAGGCGATTTTACTATAGGACGATGTATATGATACATATACATCATGATGTATAATATGTTCTGATGAAGATCTGAATAGATCGAAACGTTCGACGACACGATAAAATACAGCAGAGCTTTTTCAGCATCACCAGTGTGCTGACTCTATTCTCTTTTATGATGCTAGTCTTGCACCTGGGCCACGGATGTGCGTGCACTACCTTCCTCATAGCTACAGGACTCACCTTGAGACAAGGGCAGTGTCTCAGTCAGCGGTTCCAGGGGGGTTCCTGGTGGAGGGATTGGTAGACGAACTCCCAGCCATTGCAGGTCGATGGTCAACATGGGGTCCAGCAGGTTCAGCTTCAAGCCAACTTGTTTTTTTAAATGCATCACGAACAAAGAAAGACCGAAAAATGTCCAGATTCAAGGTTAAATAATGTATTGTCCTTTTAACCATGGTTGCTATAGGGTTTTCTTTATGCTCATGATACATTGTGATAAATTATAGTCTTGTGGCACCAAAGGGGCAGCTATATCAGATGGTATCTGTTGACTGGGTTCATTGTTAAAGCTGCACTATGCAACTTTCCTCTTCTACAAGTGCTGACATTTTTACCATTGAGCTGATAGAGCCTGCCTGCTTGCTCAGGGGACAAATTGAATCTTGACCTATAGGTCTAGGTGAGACATGACCTTTGACACGATCTAAATGTCTCAATAGAAGAGCAGGGAGACAAAATACAACCACCCAAATTGTATAAGTTATATTGTATGAACATAGTCTACCATACCGATTGGACTAAATGTAATTTTATTCATTAAGAAAAGGTTACATAGTGCCACTTTAATTATAAGTTGAGCCATGAAACAATTGCTAAACTCTTGTAATGAAGCTGTTTGTGTTAAGTTCATATTAGATCTCTGACTCAATATATAACATTATATTGCAGTCTGGTGGTCGAAAGGTCATGATTGGCAAAGATGCACCCAGATCAACTAGGCACGCATCTGTGTTGGCCTTGTATACAGTATAATGACAGTGTTGCAGTTTATGAGTGCACGTGTAGGCTGCCCAATAACTCGTATACTAATTAAAACATTTTGAGAAGTTTGTGTTGCAAATGAGAGCGTACCTTCTTGTAACACAGGATGTATGACCTGTCTGTGTTTCATCAGCTTCAGATCTTTCAACAAAAGCTGCTCCAAGACCGCTATTCTCTCCAAGACCGCTATTCTCTCCTCTAGGGTCTCTGTTTTAACTGCGCAAAGCAAGATTCTTGAAATCATTTCTCTCATGTAATTATACTCATAACCAGTGGTGGAAAAAGTAATCAAATGTTTTACTTAAGTAAAAGTATCAATACTGCAATATAGAAATACTCTGTTACAAGTAAAAGTCAGAAATTCAGAATTTACTTGAGTACAAGTACAAAAGTATTGGCATCAAAATGTACTTAAAGTACCAAAAGTACAAGTACAAAAATATTTGAAAATAGCCGATCTACAAGCTCACAAAGCGTCGCAGCGCGACGCGTTGTGAGGTATAAAATAGGGCTAAAGTGGTTAATGTATGTTTTATAATATAATAATTTATATCTGCAAAGTAACTAGTAAAAAAAACATGTGTTTTTACTCCTAATAAACAATATCTCATATAATATTATGTTTTTGTCACAACAACGTAAAACATATGATTTTCTATCAATCCCAATGTAAACATATTACAACTATGTTGTTTACCGTTCGTAGTGGCTTCAGGGGACTCCTGAGGTTGAGGTTGTTGAGGTTGTGCAATTACCTCAGGAGACTCAGGGGCATCCCCAATGTGAAGTTTAAGTGCTTCCTGAAATGTGAGGCTTGTGTTTACTTTCATTGAACAAGTTTATGTTTAGACTGTGAAAATGTGATGATCCCTTTTACATATAACAATCAAATCATAGGCAACTTGATTATGGATTAAAATAGCTCAACGGTAATAATCTGTAATGTTCTGTCGGTTCAGCAGTATTATTGATGTGAACTATGGGATTGAACGTTTTGCATTATTTCAGTTTAACAGTATAAAACGCAGTTCTTCTTTCACACCACAAGATGGCACAATGTAGACAAAAATATAGACACAATTGTCCACTATACTGTGCATATTGCAACACACATGAAAGCAAGAAATAAAACATTTTAACTTTACCTTTGATGTGAAAGAGACAAATAGCTGTTCCTCGACTTCTTCAACACTGGGTTGCATATTAGTAACTCTGGATTCGGCCTGATCTCTGACTTCAGCCTGATCGGTCTTCCGAGGAGGCCTTCCCCTTTTCTTCTTGTGTTTCAGGGGTCTGGTGTCTGGGGTTGGTGGTACTTTTTGAGAAGGCAGTGTTTGTGTGTTGGCTGAAACAACAATAGGAGGAGGACAGGGAACAGGTGCTGCTGCCTCTGGGTTTGAAAAGTCCACCTCCATCCCAAGATCTCCATCAGTGGAGAAAAAGTTCATGAGATCGCTAAGTGAAGGTGTGGGTGACAATGCATCACCGTCTAATGAGGAAAATGCTGGAGACAGCGGGGATGGGAGCGCAAGAGGAGACAGGCCTGCAGGGAATGGCAATGACTGATCATGGTCTGTGGGGGAAGGGCAAGTAGCGCTGTCCAGATCGTGTAGGCCAGAGTGGGACTGAGGCAAAGGCAACAGTGGGATTGGTTGAAATGATGTAAATGTGGTTAAGAATGGGTCGGGTGGAGGTATCACCGTATGCCATTTCAACTTATGAGTGGGGATATCGACACGGTCTGCTGTCTGTGTACGAGGTACTGCTGATGGTTTAGACCCTGTGGAAGCAAGGTTATGTCCAAAAGCTGCAGAGATATCCAGGGAGGGTAAAGGATCTGGTGAAGAGGCAGGTGACAAAGGCTCAAAGCTGATCGGAGAAGATTCACGGAGCGAGTGGGTCCGTCTTGTGAAGCCTGGGCTTTGGATTTGTGTAGTAGCAATTGTCTCTGTGAATGGAAGGACCGGGGCAGATAATACTGTGTCAAGGGGTGATGATGACATTGGATATGTTGAAGCATGAGATGAGGGGACAGTGGATAGAGCTGCTTCAGAAGTATGAAATGACTGATTTGTGCTTGGTAACACTGGTGCACAATCTGGTAGTAATGATTCTGGGGTCACACTTTCAGGGATGGGGGCGAAGACTGGACAATCGTATCTTGGTTCCAATTGGTCTGCTGTTGGAAGGCCAGCTTGACCCGAAGGACAGGAAACCAGACCACTACTTTCATTTGCTGGACCAATGACATTTGCTCTCTGTCCTACAATACACCGCTCTGAAACATCAACAGAGGCCTTGCTGGCAAACTGTGTGACTTGACTAATGCAAGCCTTTGATGGATCAGCAAGGACAGTGGAAGGATCTTTGACAGAACCACTGGAAACTGTGCTAGCCTGAGAAGATGTGGACAGGGATTCAGGCGGCAATCTTGACGGTGATTTCAGTCTGTTGGTGTGCCTGGGTTTCAGCGCATGCTGCTTCAGAAAGAGAGCGAGGGCAGGCAGAGGCCCCCGCACAGGCTGTTTGTGTGGTTTTGGTGTCTCTTCTGATGGGATTTTCTGATCGTCGGATGGCGTTTTCTGGTCTTTAGGTGGCGTTTTCTGGTCTTTAGGTGGCGTTGTCTGGTCTTTAGGTAGCGTTTTGTGATCTTTAGGTGGCGTTTTGTGATCTTTAGATGGTGTTTTCTTATCGTTAGGTGGTGTTTTCTGAACTTCAGATGGTGTTTTCTGAACTTCAGATGGTGTTTTCTGAACTTCAGATGGGGTTTTTTGATCTTCAGATGGGGTTTTCTGAACTTTAGACAGTGTTTTGAGATCTTTAGACTGTGTTTTCTGATCTTCAGATGTTTCTTTCTGAACTTCAGATAACATTTTGTGATCTTCAGACAGGGTTTTGTGATCTTCAGACAGTGTTTTCTTATCTATAGATGATGTTTTCTGAACTTCAGATGGTGTTTTGTGATCTTCAGACAGTGTTTTGTGATCTTCAGACAGTGTTTTCTTATCTATAGATGATGTTTTCTGAACTTCAGATGGTGTTTTGTGATCTTTAGATGGTGTTTTGTGATCTCGAGATAGTGCTTTCTGATCTTTAGATGGTGTTTTGTGAACTTCGGACAGCGTTTTGTGATCTTTGGATGGTGTTTTCTGAACTTCAGATGGTGTTTTCTGATCTTTAGATGACCTGTTCTGATCCGTTTTGTTGTTGTCCCGGTCCACAGAGGTGTTTAGGTGTACTTTTTTCACAACATAGTCGTTGGTTATAACATTTACTCTCCCCGTAAAATACTTTGCAGGTGCCTTGGTTTTGATGCCCATTTCCTCCCGGTCGCATCTTTTCAGTGTGACGTGAGCCTCCCGAATTAGTTCAGAAAATAACTTTTGTGTTGGACGAGCATTACTGCTGTGGGGGAACAAACAACAACAAATTAGTGCTAAATCGTTTTAGGTCTCATTCTACTCTTGTAAACATCAATCTCGTTAATGATTCAGCCGTCTATGACATCTTACACATTTGCTCATACCTTTAATGCAAAGTCACTCATTCATAATTTAATCCATTTAATCATAATGTGTGTGCTTATGGTGATCCAAAATACAAAATCCATCTATCATAGAAGATAAAAGAAAAGATATGAACCATAAGGGGTAGGGTATTACATGTGCAAAAAAGTTCAATGAAGAGCATAACAGAAGCCGACAAAAAAATGTGCAATGTGTAAAGCTCTCAAACAACGGTCCTAACATAAAAAAAGTAAATGTTTGCTTGACATATATTGCTGGATATACTACATAAAGCGGTGTTCTCTCAATTCGGTTATTCACCAACTTCGGTGTTTAATATACTATTATGACTAGTTAGGACACCTTTATCAATACATTGATTAAATATCACGTTCTTACCAAGAATGTTCTCCAGTGGATACGTTAGCAGACTGGTCTTTGTCTGTAGTCGTCTTCTGAGGGACTGACGGAGGGCTTTTTTGGTCCAACACTTTAGCACTTCTGGGCTTATGGTTTGCCAGTAAAGACTTCAAGTTCCTTTTCATAGAATTCCCCTCCTTAGAGGTTGAGCATTCCTCTTTCTTCAAGTCTTTGCCCGAGATTGACTTCAGCTTTAGACCCCATGAACTCGACCCACCCTCCTTCAATCCTTTAGTGAAAGGGTTGTAGTCAACTTTCAGCTGGGCAAACCTTGAGTTCTGATAAGCTGTTACCGCAATAAACTCTGTCTGGGGGAAAGTGAATGTAACGTGCGGGCTGCTGAGTTTTAAATCTTTAGGCGATTTGTCAGATGGAAACACATGCAATCGTGGTATGTATTTGTGCAATGCATGCAAGACAAGCATCCCCTCCTGGTCTGAGACACTGTCAGTCAGCTTGAGTTTGTAAAAGGACACTGGATTCTGTATCCAGTGTTGACCTGTTGCTGGAGAATCTGGATGGGCAAAGGGACTACTTTTCACTTGCCGTTCTGCTCTCCCATCTCCTACCCAATCTTCCCCAGTCCACTTGTAATGGTTGCTATCCACCAGTTGGATGTCGATCAACAAAGAATACTTCTTAGATGGCTCCAAGCCAGCTAGGCGGAAGCGGCAGTAGGGAAACATCCTGCTACCTTGCTTGCTCAGAATCATCTCCGTTTTACATCTGAAGAATTCGTTCCACATGTTGTTGTTATCTAGTGTGACCTCAATGCCTTTGCAGGTACTGTCTGCTGGCAGATTCTCCAAAGGCTGCGTCGTGGGAAATGTAGCAGACACTTTGACCATGTCCTTTTTTGAGGTCATGTGAGATCTAGTTTTTGTCAGCATCTTTGCCTCATCTCCATTAACAAGAAGGCCTTCTCCCATCCTGCCCTCATGCGCCTTCCCAGGTTTCATGACAACAAAGGGACTAGATTGTGAGTCCGCTGCAGATGCTGTCGGGGCTGCTGCCCCTTCATCATGACGCACCATTCCCCTCTTCTGCCTCGTAGTAGCCATGAACAAGTCACAGACATCTGAAGGCTTTCACTAGTCATACATGACTCCTAAAAAACAGAGACAGTTATTCAGAAAGACAAACACCTTGTCCCATAATCTCAAAGGAAAATCTGTAGTCATCTGTAAACTGGTTATATGGCTAGAATGAAAACCAACTCAATTCTAGGTTCTCAGGAGGTGAACTGAAATCAAATCCATCCATTAGAACTTCAGATTTGAGAATAAAGTTGGAGTTGATATAGGAGACGTTTAAAAAAATGATTATTACACAAGAATGTTCTGTTCAGTAGGTAAAATGTCATCCCACCAAGAGAAGACTGTTCTGTTCAGTAGGCAAGATGTCATCACACCAAGAAGAAGTGGCTACAGCGCTAAACTGGAACTTCCAGTTCTAGCCCATAAAACTGGCCATGTCTACAGAGGTTAATCGTCCATAAAAGCTAGTAATAATATAGCCTATGGGCTGCAAAATTGCTAGCCGTTAACAGAGAACATTTGGGAGGCACAAAGGAAAAGGCTGTGGGGTCACTAAAATCACTTAACTGAATTTCCCTCTGCATCAGTAAAGGTATGTCGGTCTGTCTATCTATATGGTTCATTCTGCAATCTGCATTTGATTATGCATTATCTTGTGTGGAAAGCTGACATTTTGGGTTAGGTTTCGGGTGGCGGAAAAGGTCATGGGGTCACTGAAATGGTTAGGGTTCATACTCCAGGGAAGATGAATGCGCTTCTCCGTAAGTTACATGGCAATCCAGCTACAGTATTCAATTTTGAGATCTCTTGTGTGTGTGTGTTAAATGTTGGCCCAGTGTTTTTTAACCTTGTATTTTTGACGATCTTTGGAGAGCCATGGGAGCAACGATGTGTACAGGGATGTAAACAAAGGGTGTCTGGGGGGTGGGTGGGGTCTCCACTATCCACCGGAACAAAAATGTCGTAACCGCGATCGGCCATCTTGTTGCTATCGGCCGTTGAAAAAGGCTTGTTTTCACCAAAAAAAGAAGAAATCCGGCTAGATGTGTTTTTCTACAACTCATAATATAGGAGTGGACGGAAGTGACGTTTTTTGGGATGACGTCACATCCGTCCATTCCTTCTCTCAGAGTCAAGGGATCATTCATTTTTTGAGTGGTGCCAACCACTCCTACATTTGACTTGACCTGTCCGTGTGTCCGTATGTCCGCCCGTCCGTATGTCCGTCCGTATGTTTGAGCACGGCTGATTGGTCAAGCTTCACGTGACATTTGACAATATGTTGTCACGTATCACGTGACAACATATTGTTGCTGATTGCAACACAAGGATGCAACCAGTTACACTTTCAAAGGCACCACTCTCTTCACACTGGGTGTTTTTTAGCGGCTATAAACACATTATAAACACATATCGATGACAAAATGTATCAAAGGCGCCGCTACCTTCACACAGGGTGTGATTTTTTTATATTGATGTAGATCTACGTCAATGCGGTCAACGGTTGAATTTGAAATTACGTAGATCTACGTCAATGGCGGTGAATGTGTTAATAAAGTATTAATTTATCAATCAAAACCAACAAAGAAAAACGTCCTTGGGGCACTGTCACCAGCAGGACTAAAAACCCTCACCTGACTCCGTCAGATGGGGCGGTATTGAGTTCACAATACAGCCTCCATCTGGGATCACTCAGAGATTGGAGTTTACACCGACCCGCGCCCAGTCAAACAAATCAGTGGCAGCTACGGGCGGGATCTTGGCGAGACCGGATGTGACACCATCGAGAAGCTCCTATTGCATTGTAGTTCTTTCACTATTCATCATGGCTGCTACCACGAACAACAACACTACAAGTTGCGCAGCTACTATACGTCATGTAGACACGTCAATATGATTGGTTGGAGTTAGCACGCCCAGACGGTGATAGACAGGCGGTCCCATCCAATCACCTGCCAAGTAGCTTGAAAAAAGGGACCGCCGTCTTGCAGCAGTTGGGCTACCGAGATCCCAGATGGAAGTAGGTTGTGAAACAAGTGAAGCAAGCTTTTTTCATCTGGCGGAGTCAGGTTATAAAAACCCAACTTCAAAATAGAACAAAAAGCATTATATTGGTGAACTAAATCTAATTTTAAAGCTACACAATGTAATGTTTAGTTTGAACAATCTAGCCAGCCAGTAAATGCCAGTCAATTTAAATGTTAAAAATAACAGAAATGAAGGTTGACATCTGTCACAGTCAGGATGTACCGGCACGGAACTACATAAAAACTGGGTGTTTCACCCGGGGACCGCCCCTCTAGCCGAGTCACGGCATGATTTGCGATGCAACGAAACCGCCGCAGAACGTTGCAGTGAAAAGTTGCAGCATCACGAATCATTGGTGTGGAATGAATGGGCTTCACTTACGAGTGTTGTGTGCCCGATGTTAGTTCTTGTTGGCTCACATTGGGTCGTCTTGTCAAGCTAAACTAAGCTAGCATAGTAAGTGTTTATTACTACTAACGCTGGAAACCCACCAAAAGAAGTGACGCTCACTCGCTTTTAATGTGAACGCAAACTGCGAGTGCTGTTATCACCAAACGTGGCCACGACGTGCCTGGGATCAATACCATTTTCTGATTCGGTCTGAACGTTACGTCAAGTTAGGTACGTTGTTTGGTTCATTTGGTACAATAATCGTTTGGTATGTCCATTTTCTATTCTAACATGTGGCACAACTAGCAAGACTAAATTTATTCACATTATGTGGGGAACAAGAACAATGCGACGCCAACTGGAACCAACCACCGGAACCACGATACTTTTTTCTAAACCCGATCACACGGCTAGTTTTAGAACGAATACCAGGCTTTCCTCCGAATTAGAAAGTCTGGTGACGCAAGATTAGGCCACAACAGGACATCTGTCTGTTCTCAATGAGAATGCGCGTTGACAAACTTGTTTTTCCGCCCGAGCGGAAAATACATAACTTCACGTGTGCGAGTGGAATGTCCGTGCTCGAACAGTGAGAACGGCTATAGACCAATTATTTGTTTACCAACATTGAGACTGGATGCACAGGTGATTGTTTCATGCAATCAATTCTCAACCTGTTGTTTCGGGGTGCGCTGGTTTCAGCACACCCCAACCCCCTCTTGTGTGTTGGCTAGTGCTGCGCGCCCTAGCGAGACCTGACAGAATGGGTTTGACGCTTGCGCAGTATAACGCATGCAACCAGTGTGACGTCGTCTGTTAAGGGGTCTATATTCATTAACATAGAGTGGGGGGAAACAGTGTCCGTGCGCTTATGCTTGAGCGCCTGCCAGGTTCCTAGCGTTACTGTGACTTATCTTTGCATTAACCTTAAGTTTAAACCTACAAGATACCTCACATCTAGTTCTAACTTCAGCCATTTACAAAGTTAACATTTACTGTAGCAGCCTGCATTGTACCTTTATGCAAACCACTGATACGTTGAATGTTGACATTTCTTAACCAGAAATATATTTCATATCAATATACAATTTAAATAAATAATGACTTATTCGCAACCTACTGATATGCAACTCGACGACACACAATACCATCGGCTGCTGTGGGCACTGGCTCACCTAGCACTCGCACGGTTTGTCAGAACCCTGCACTGCAGGGTCCTGACAACCGTGCATCCATCTTGTTAAACCACACCCGCCCGGCTGAAACACCCAGCACAGCTAGCAATCAGCTAGCTCAAATACGCGATTGGAGAGCAGAGATGGTTTGTTAAGTGCAGGTATAAATAAAAAAGTTATAGTTAACCTAAACCACGTCAGTCTCATCTCAAACGGCATGCTAGCAGGCATCGTTTTTGCATCAAGGGTAAGAGAAAATCAACAGTAACTTCCCCGCAACCAGTTGAAAACCGAGATCTGCATAGACTTGTTTTGCCTCGGCTCTTACACAATAGACCAGTTATTTTGAGACTCCTGTAAATAGCACAACACTGAAACCGAAGGGCATCAACTTAGTATTTAAGTAGCTAGCTACCTACCTACAAGACTTCACCAACAGCATTGACCTGCACACAGTGCATCCACAAGTAACGTTAGCTTCTTCCCATAGCAGCCATGGTCGAATAACAGGCCTGCTCAACCCACAGTTCCCATGTTATAACTCTCACTGCATTTCTTGAGCTATATACACAGCAATAACACACATTCTACCATCCTTTAGTACGCCTGTTTGTCACGACATCATATCCAACATGGCGGTTCGCAGATCAAAGATGGCGACCGAGATGCGCAATAACCCCGAACCGTTGGCACGTGAGTGCTTGCTTCAGCATGTATGCTTAGCAACCGGACCTCAGGTTGACCCATATAATTACCCAAACAGCTAAACATACACAAGTCAACATGTCTGTCCAGGTACCTCTCAACTACACATGGATTACCTTGTGACACATCGGTTATGATCACGTAACGTCGACGGCGCTGTTTTAATCCACGTGCTATCGTCTATTTTTTTCCCCCATTCGAAAAAGAAAAAAAACAACACACAACATGGAGTCTTTTTTGGGGGAGGTGAACAGGCAACCATGCGCGAGGCTCGTCACGTGACCAGAGACGAGACCGCAAGTGGTGCGCGCGCAGGCTCCGGTCCGCCATTTTGTTCCTGTGTCGTGGTTCAAAAACAAACCCCGGTCGGTCTGTCAGTCCGGTCCGGTCCAGAGAGAGACTGCCTGGCACGGCACGGTACCACGCAGCGGAAAGACACCTAAAGCGGGGGACCCCCTCTCTCTCTCTCTCTCGGACGCAACCAGCGGTGTCGTCTTTCAACGGTCGTGTCGGTTCAGGTTACCGGTGTTTTTTATCCGTTTAAAAAGCACCAACGACGTCCGTTTCCGGGACGCTTCGAGTCAAACGTCAGTGCTCAGTTTCAATGTCTGGACGGGTTTTTTGCAATACAAATCCACACGCAAAAACATTCCGTGACACATTGTAAATTATTCCAATCCTCTTCCAACCTGTAATGGTAACGTTTCAGCTGGAAGCTACAGCCTGTTCTCCACAGCTAGAGAGACCATTCACCGGGTGACCAGACCACGGCTAGTGTTGGGTTTGTTTAAAACGTGTTTATGACCGTTGTATTGTTCATAATGGTCGTTACTGCCGTCCGGAGCACATGGCTCTGCTAGTGCTTTGTTGGAGCTGTGTAGTGAACCGAACCTCGAGCTTCCATTTTAAACTGCAGTGCGGTTATATTCTTTACATTTACACAGCACTATAGACACGTACGACTGATGTGCATCGCACCCATGTTATTATAGTAGTTACATGTTTTAGGACATCGATTTAGTGTTCTACAACAGTAGTTTGATGTTAGGATATTGGTTTAATGTTGTAATGGTAGGACATTGGTTTTAATGTTGGAACAGTAGCCTAGTTTAGTGTGTGTGTGTGTGTGTGTGTGTGTGTGTGTGTGTGTGTGTGTGTGTGTGTGTGTGTGTGGGGGGGGCATTGGTTTAAAGCCCTTAACTTGCTCAGAATCCTTAGTTTATCTCCCCTTAAATATGTTAGTGATGTCAGGAACAACTAATATCTATCTACCCAGTCAAAATGCCTAGTCAATGTTGTCAGTAGCCTACTATAGGCCAACTGTATTTTCTGGTGTAAACTATAGCTAGGGTTTTGATGACACTGATGCGCATGGCTCTGTATGTCATATACATTTCAACAGTACAAAGTTACACGAGATATATTACAAGAGATTGGAGAGTACTCAAATTGATTATTTTACTGTTTGTACTGTCATTTCTTGACGGACTATGTCATTCCAATACAGAAATGAAAAACACTGGACTGTTTGACAGCACTGCGTAGCACAAAATATGAAATAAATACAAAATGATATGTAAATAGGAGACAATCCATAGGCATAACAACTGTACATAGCCTACACAGTCGTATGGGGGATTACAGTGAAATCTGTATAATCCACACCTCCGGACGTTCCGGTATGTCAGGCCACAGATTCTCATCCATTATTTGCACACACTTATTTAACTCAAGACCATGTTCATATTGTATGGAGCACAGATTCATATATTGACAGAATACAATAAATAACAATATTCGTAAGGAGTTACAGATGATGCAAAAGGCATGGCTGAGTGAAAACCTATGTGATACCCACTATGCAGTTACCGTTATGCACTATGCATCATTTGAACAAGGGAACGTTTTTCAGAAAAGCACTCAATTTACAAGAGTGCAGGTAATTTCAACATAGATGGGTGAGTTATATTGTACTTTGGCATATATATTCTCATCTCATCCACATCACAACGACAGATCTCTGCTTCCCTTGCAATGCAGCATGGAAAGTATCTTTCAGAATGTCTGATCCAGCAACTGCAGGCGTCTGCTGTGTTGTCCTTTCACATGCATCCATCCATGGCAGCCAGCAGGCTCACCTGAATACCTTCCACCGCTGAGTAGGCTACAACTCCTCATACTAATAGGGAAAGGAGTGCAGGAATCAAATTATTGTGGGGGGTCCCCAGATGCAACTTAATCTCCATTGTTTTCTCACTCAACAGAAACAAACTAACATTACAGTAAGTGTAGACAGGGTATCTATCTGCACATTTCTAAAGTGACAAAGTGATAAGCCAATCTACAAGGCGTTGTGAGCTTGCCGTTAGTCTATTTTCCTAATATTTATCCGTGGAACCCTCAAACTAAATGTAATGCCTGCAATCCCAAGTGCTTGTCAGGGTGGGGGGTCCCCAGTTCAAATATGATTATTTTGGGGGGTCGTGGCACTGAACAGTTTGGGAACCCTTGCTGTAGTGGGTCTAATGTTATGACAACTGGTTCACAAACAAACATGACAACTCCTGGCTCAACCATTCTGCGATATGAAACAATGCCTAGATGTTTTGGCAGAGAAGACTATTCAGACAACCAGTATAATACATTTTGATCAACATGAAATAAACACCTGATGATGCAGGATGATAATGTAAGGAAACGACAGACAATTGTGCATAAATGTGCCAAAGCATTTGCAATTTGTTACAAAATAAATAGCTGTTATGATGAAGTGACTAGAAGATGTGGAGGTTGGACAAGTAGTAACCGGGAAAGCATCTGTCGATTTTTGCTTTTGCTATTCAAAAATAGCAGATCTACAAGCTCACAGCGTGTCA
The DNA here is from genome assembly GCF_963454915.1 of Gymnoscopelus microlampas. Lineage (NCBI taxonomy): Eukaryota > Metazoa > Chordata > Actinopteri > Myctophiformes > Myctophidae > Gymnoscopelus > Gymnoscopelus microlampas. Next base: position 39,948,225 of record NC_139957.1, read on the forward strand.
CTTCGTGTCACGCTGCTAGCTTGCACATCTGCTATTTTTGAACATTTTTAAGTGGTTAATACATTGTTGATGAAATGTCAATTGACTATGTAGACAGAACAGCATTTGCATGAACATGCCAAAGCACTTACAAAAAGAAAAAGAATGAGAAATCGCATTTATGATGACTGCACAACACGTTTAAATAGATTATTAAATTGAGGTTGAACAAGTACTTTAGATCAGGGGTCTTCAACAGGGGGTCCTCAGAGTTACTAAAGGGGGTCCGCCGGGGTTTTTTACCTTAACCACTTGAACCCTAGCATCCCTTTTCTGAGGAGAACTTTAGCCAAAAATAGCAGATCTACAAGCTCACAACGCCTGTTGTGAGCTTGTACATAGGCTATTTTTGGCAAGGAGTTATAGGTGTAGAGGGAAAAAAGAGCAGCATAAGTTTATCTGAAACATAATTTTATACAATATAGAGGGGGTCCCTGCTTCATCTCTCTCTCAGCTAGGGGGTCCTTGGCCTGAAAACGTTGAAGACCCCTGCTTTAGATCATGAGAAATGAAATGTACCCAAACGTATAAATGGAGTACATGTTGACGTCATTGGGAGTGGCGTCTTTTCCAAGGTCTCCATCTTGAAGAGTAGGAGGAGGAAGAAGAACGTTGTTTGTCTCCTGGAAGAATACCTTCATACGTCTCGGATTAAGATCTTTTTCAACCCCTCAACAAAAAAAGAGAAGCTGCTCAACTGAAACCAGTAGCAGTGGAAATAATCATCGTGCATGCATGCTTGTATTGTCTGATTATTATCTGCATGGCTGGTTGAATTCAGTTGTAATTTACAAACGAAACGACGCTTCGGAGGTTCTTTTTTGTTTGGATTCACGACGGTCTATTTCACACAGGATCAGCTGTTCCCACTGTGTGTGTGTGTGTGTGTGTGTGTGTGTGTGTGTGTGTGTGTGTGTGTGTGTGTGTGTGTGTGTTTTTGTTTGTTTCCACTTCCAGGTGTTTTAGTAGGATGTGTGGATGGATGTGTTGCTGTAGCCTGTCATATCTGGTTGTTGTTGGATGGATGATGACATACAGTCTTAGATTATTGTGGTTTATATTTCTCGTTTAAATGGAGCGGCATCCCATTGTTTTTGTCCTTTGTTTCATTGGTCCCACCCCCCATGTGGTGTGTGTGTGTGTGTGTGTGTGTTTGTGTGTGTGTTTTATTTGGATCCCCATTTAGCTACTGCAGCAGCTACTCTTCCTGGGGTCCACCACACAGAAATAAATTACATTACATGAAAACATTTTACATGACAGTATAAGAAAACAGTTCAACTTAAAATACAACCAAATGTTTTTGTTTTTTTAATCGATCGATTATATGGTGTAAATCCTTGCATAATTATTATTTCTTGATCACAACAATCATATATTCTACTAGGCCCAGAGGCTCTGTATAGGCCCATAGAAACATTAAACAGTGTGCAGTATGTGTTAGCCACAATCAAAAAGCAGATTCCATGAGATGTATATTCTTTTTAAAGTCAGATTTGCTTGTAGCCTGTATGAGTTGTAATGGAAGACTATTGTGTGTGTGAGTGAGTGTGTGAGAGAGAGGAGGGGGGGGCGGTCTGCAGAATGCCAATGCAAAGGGAACGGGGCCTCAGGACCATGTTTAGGCCCTGCGAAAATTTGTGTTTTTGTCGAACCGAACGTTTGAATGGTAACCTAAAACCAGTGTTGCCAAAATGTGTGAGGGAAATAAGCAACCAGGTCTATGAAAACGAGGCCAAATGGAGCATTTTAAACCTATATGCTGCGGCTATTTAAGAATAGTCATCTACAAGCCCACTCGTGATGCGTTGTGAGCTTGTAGATCTGCTGATTTTCAAAACAATCTAGTTCGAGTCCCGTTCCCGACGATCTTTGCTGCATATTTCTCCCCATCTGTTTCTGTCTCTACTGAAAATAGACCCCCAAAACATACTTTAGAAAAAAGCCCAAATAAGCAACCACACTTTAGAAACAAGCCCAAATAAGCAACCACACTTTAGAAACACGCCCAAAGCAACTGCACTTCAGAGACAAGTCCAAATAAGAAACTATACACATTAGAAACGAGCCCAAAAAACCGCAAGCCGCAACTAACCAATATTTACAAGCAACCGAACAGAAAAAGAAGCCCAAAGTGGCTTATAATAAGCGGACATGGCAACACTGCCTAAAACACTTCTATGTCGCTCAACAACATTGTGTAGGTAGGATATGGATGCAGTCTCAGGGAGGGGGAGGAGAGGGGAGTGAGGGGAGGGGAAGGAGAGGAGAGTGAATGTTCTGTGACTGTTTTGTCCAGACCAGAACTAGCCTCCTAGACCCGAGTCCGATTCTACAAATATCTGCTAAAAATCCTAACAGGTTTTTGAAAAAACTTATGTTGTTATAATATCAGTTGTTCTCAAAACGTTTTCGTAAGGACCACCCAATATTATATGTATTTGGCCGTGGACCCCCCCCCCCCCAGAAGCAAAGATTTGTTCCCTTTAAAAATATATATATATTCGAATATTTGCACAAATGTTCAAGATTAAAAATAAATAAATAGCAGATCTACTTGTATATCTTCCATTTTTGAATAGCCAAAGAAATCTAAAATGACACAGGTGTGTTCCCGGTCTTAATGGCCCTATGTGTGTGTGTGTGTGTTTCCCCCCCCCCAATAAAATGGTATTATTTTAAGTGAAATACTTTGCAGTTTTAAGGTACTTAGTGGTTCTCAAACACTTTCGTGCTGAGGACCTTCATATTTTGATATCACTACCACTTGTTGGTTGGTCAGCATTCATGAATATTAAAATATGGCTTTAAGAGCTCAAGCTGTTTGTTTTGCTGGGAATTCCCCCCCTCAAGAACCCAATTAATGGGGTTCCCCGGAGCTCACTTTGAGAAGCAGTGGTTTAAAGCACTGATGATGCAGGACTGCTGCTCATCGACTACAACTATAAACAAAAATATGTTTTTCTTTTCAAACGTGCATCTGAATATTTTTCTTAAGAAATCATAAAAAAACCCTACTCATAATACTTTATTCATGTGAGTAGAACACAGTTCTGATGACAGATCTGAAGCCAGTTTGTAGAGGTAAGAAACATGACATTATTATACACGTCTTCAAGTCTAAAAGGTTTTTGAATTTAACTCAGGTACGGAAAGCATCGTTCAGACACATCACATATTACATAACAATCAACTTCTATAATATTAAAACTTGGTCTCCCTTGATATATCCCAACAACACACACGAAAAGGTCCAATAAAGATTATTATCAAGGACATGGTTACTTCAAGCGTCTTGTATGGACGTGAAACTAGTTAAACCAGCCAGTTGCCTTTCTTGGCAGCCAAAGTAAGTAATATAAAATAAGTTTCAAATACACAATGGCTATATACCTGGTACAGGCGCTACTACTGTAACTGGCTGGCAGCTATAAGAGTTATCTCACGCCATCAATAACAACCATCCCATATCTACAACACAATATAATATACATCTATAGGTACAGGAGACTGACACATAAGCCAATATTGGCATATTAGTGTCAAAATTCAATTATAAAACATTTAATCACAGCTAGGAGAGTAGGTGGTCCCATTAAAACGCATCAAAGTTGAATTATATAAACAGGCCTATTCATTATTAGCGTGCATCATACTTCAGCATTGTTAGGGATCCTGAAATGATAAGTGAGTGGTTTTTCACAAAGCAGCGAATATAAATGCCCAACTTCTACAGCACACTTTGAAAACAGTGGTTGGTTCAGTTCATCATTTCACAGTGCCTCAAATTAATCATAATAGTGAGCTTCTAATGAGGTTATCTATTCATAATGTGAATAAATCATCATTGGCCTTATGGTCAAAATACAAGGAATGAGATATATATATATACATATAATAAGGCATATTCATTATAAGTCTAATAAACGTTGAATCTGCTACATATGTTTACATGTCGGTCAAAACCAGTGGTTTGAAGTGACAATTAAAAATGGGGGACGGGGTATAATCTCAACACAGCACAAACTACAGTGTTTTGTCAGAGGAAGATGTGTTGACATTAAATATGATAAATATTTAAATAAATTGTTACTCCAACACAGTGGCATGTGCCTCAGGCTGCAGACATTAGTGACCCACATCCAGGGAATGCCCCATGACAGGTCTCTCTGTTCAGGACAAAAGGCCAAACAGAATGGAGGACCAGGCGTAGATAATTATTGGCAAGCTTTCTATAAATATATCCTTTTGACTGATCTTGTAATCTGCTGTGGTGTGAGTCAGTCTGTGATAAAGGCCATAAATTGTAGTGATTTGATGAGGAGTGGGTTATAGTTACTTCATGACATGTTGGTGTAGCTGGTTTATGGATAGCTTAGCTTAAGTGCTCAACTGGATGTGCAAAATGCAACTGCAAAAAGGCATTTAAACTGCTCTACAAAGCCAACGAGCAGTTATACCGTGTGCCTAGTAAAACCAGAAGTGTCTCCTGTTTATCCAAAAGTATTGTTGGTACATAGGCTAAGTGGATAAGATATAATTTAGTAGCATTTCTCATTAGAATTCTTGGTTGATAAGAAAACTAAATCCAGTTATAATAATGCATGACCTATAAAACACCGGAAGTTATTGTGCTGGTTGGCTTCAGGAACCCTCAGGTAGGTACCATACCGCTGCTGCTGTCCATATTCAAACTTTTTGTTTTTTCATAAATTAACAGCCCCTAGCTGCCACTTGATACCACAGCGTCACACAAAAGCATAAAAAGTAGCAGATCCACAAGCTCGAAATTGAGCGTGTAGATCTGCTACTTTTGCCATTTTTGAATTTGGATCCTGAAAAGTAACAGTTTTGGACATATGAGGTTTCCGCCTGACAGACAATATGGAATCTACGTATCTCTATTAAGTCTAATTTATACTCTATTGCTTGCCAATGAGAGTATAAATGAGCTTTTAGTCATGTTCTTGTTAAATACGTAAAGCTCTTCTGATGGTAATAATTGCCATAGTGTGTTTATAGCAACAGGGGTCTGACCCGTTGCTATAAACAGTAACAGGGGTCCCGTCCCCCCGTCCCCCCCCGTATGTCCAGCTCTTTGGTAAACAGAAAATATATTTTCAGGTCTGGATACCAATTTTTACCCAATCAGGAGGGAGAGCCTTTATCAGCTTCATTTTGAGGGGTTAGGGTCTTCCAGTTCCAATTTTGTCTTCTCACGTTTTTTTGTTTCATCACTTTCGAATTTCACATTTTTCCCTGTATTAGTTGTCGTCTATCCTGATTGGATACATTTGGTATCCCAACCTGAAAATGTATTTTCTCTTTACTAAAGAGCTGGAGAGATAGAGAGAACCATGTTACTGAACAAACACTCTATAGCAGTGATTACTATCGGAATGTAGATTTTAAACTCATTTTTAGAAAAAATAACACTACCGTTAACTAGCATTGATAATCTAATCGGTTTCGAGTTCAATCACTCTGAGAAGCATGTGGTTGAAATGAGCAACCACATGCTCTGTCGGGTGGAAACCTCATACCTCATATACTTTTCATGATTCAAATTCAAAAGCAGCAGATCTACAAGCTCAAAATGTGTCGCTTCGAGCTTGCGGATCTGCTACTTTTGATGCTTTTGTGTGAAGTAGGGAGTTAATTTACGAAAAAATCACAAAGTTAGAATATGGAGATAAGAGGTTTCTGCCCGACAACAGCGATATGTGTATCAGTGTTCATCTGGACATGTGCAAAATCCTAAATATATACATAAAAAAGGCAACGTGCAGCAGTCCAAAGGCACGTCATCCCTAGAAGAGCCTGGACCCCGAGAATCACTTCACCTTCAGTGGACTGTCTGTAGAATACATACATACGTACATGCTCTCTCATCACTGTTGTCCTGCTGGCTTCCATTTCAACCTGACTAACCAGGGACCTAAATGTGATTTATACAAGTGCACACACAATCTATAAGCTCGATCTAGGTTATTAAAGTTGACTATAACCAGATAAAAATGAGGCTTTACCAAAAAAATATATAACCAACTGCAACTGTATTTTGTGTTTACAAAACCAACTAAAATCATAGAGAATATAGCTGTAGATTTCATCTTTGCCAATATTTCCTAAAAGCCAAATATGTTTGGGCGAATATGAAATGAATACTGGATACTTTGAATAGTTAATATGGTATGTTTTGTTTCTCTGCAGTGTCTGCGGTAATAGAAAACAAGAAGTCAACAAAATAAACCCTGGTCGCGTTATGAGCTTGTAGATTGGCTATTCTTTGTACGCGACACTGGCACGCAACTATGTATAAATCACTCTCAACCCCTTAAGACCTGGAACGCGTCTGTGTCATTTTAGATTACTTTGGTTATTCAAAAATAGCAGATATACGAGCTTGTAGATCTGCTATTTTTTGCAAAATCGTGAAAATTGGTGCAAACTTTTGAATATATATACTGTATTTTTAAAGCGAACATTTGTAACTCAAATCTTTGCTTCTGGGGGTCCCTGGAACAACATATTTTGAGATGGGGGTCCGCGGCCAAATACATATCATTTTGAGTTACAAATGTTGGCTTTAAAAAATATATATACAAAGATTTGCACACATTTTCACGATTTTTCAAAAATAGCAGATCTACAAGCTCATAAGTGCCGCGCTATGAGCTTGTAGATCTGCTATTTTTGAATAGCCAAAGAAATCGCGGATTTCCCGGAATTGAATGGGTTAAAAGTAGGCCAAACGTCTGGATCACCAGGTGAGTAGACAGCTGTCTAGCAGTGATGTTTAGTGTCACTGGCCCCGCCCCCGGTCATTCATTGGTCGTTCAAAGTATTCAAACCGGCTGGTTCAGGGGGGTCGTACAGGTGGGGGGGGCGGGGGAGTGGCAGCACGTGGTCCATCTCTTGTCCAATCAGATCAGAACCCGTCACACGTTAATGACGGCATCGTCCTCTTCGTCCCTCAACTCCTCCTGTAAGGTGCCCATGGACTCTCCTCTGCCACCACCTCCTCCCCGGGTCACCTCCTCCGTGGTGGGGGTGGTGGTGGTGGTGGTGGCGGCGTCTTCCTCCTCGCCGCCCCCCACGAAGGTGTTACGGGGTCCCAGAATGTACCTGTAGTCTCCCCCGATGGCAAACGCCGCCCCCGAGGACACCATCAGCCAGTCCTTCTCGCCGCCACCGCCCTCCATGCCGCCACCGCCGCCGCCACACTGCCACGGCACGCCCCAGGGGGGCTCCTCGGGGCCGGAGCCGGGAGGGGGGGCCCCTGCTACGGCTCCTCCTCCTCCTACCCCGCGCAGGTCCCTGTCCTCCCCCTCCAGGTTGACGTAGAGGAGCGCCTCTTTGAGCAGAGGAGCCGGGGACAGGCTGGCCCACAGCGCCTCCAGCTGGCCGACGAGCTGCTGGAAGCTGGGCCGGCACTTTGGAACGGGACTCCAGCAGCTGTGCATGATTTCATAGCTGAGAGGAAAAGGGAGATGGAAATAACATGCAGTGGTGGAAAAAGTATTCCGTTTTTTTTACTTAAGTACCAATACTCCAATGTAAAAATAGGAGGTAGTGGCTCAGAAGGTAGAGTAGCTCCCCTTGGGAACCGAAGGTTACTGTTTCGATCTTCGGCTCCCCCTGGGTTAGTGTTGAAGTAGTCTTGCGTAGCCAGACAACTGTTCCACAATCTCCAAATGCTATATTATACAGCAGGGGTGGGCAACTTTGATGATGGAGAGGGACACTATATTTCCACACTCACTCCAGAGGGCCACATTGCGTATTTTTTTCGTAAACGAATGCTGTACCATTCTATGTCAAACTAAAGTAGCAAAAGTAGCCGATCTACAAGCTCAAAACGCGTCGCACCGCGGCGCGTTTTGAGCTTGTAGATCGGCAACTTTTGCTACTTTTGAATTGGAATCCTGAAAAGTAACATTTTTATTGAATTCCAAATGCATTTATTTATCCTTATGTTAACTTTATGAACTTAAATACAAATACATTGGTCATAAAAAAGACAATAGTATTTTAATACTAGTCATTAAGCTACTAATTTAGACTGAAGTAATTAAAGCGGGTCATGTTTGCATGTTTGGAATTGTAACAGCTGAAATCAATAATAATAGAAGGTGGGGGCCGCATGTGGCTGTTATACAGTATAGAGTTTGGAACTACACCTCCCGAAATCTGAGAACGGAAGCTGTCATCTATTCGTCATTTCCGTTCACAAAAATACATTAAAATGATCTATACATTTTATTTTAGAATTTCCATTTCTAATAAGCAGAAAGCTATACATCTCTGCTGTCGGGCAACTCCCAAATGTTCATTTTTCAGGAAATGAAAAAAAAAAAGAAAAAAAAAAGTTGAGTTAGGTTTTGTTCATCATTGATAAGAACATCTAAATGAACCTCCAAGCTCACAATGAGGTTGGGGGTCAAAAGGGGGTGGAGCCTGGAGTCAGCAAAACCAGCTAACTCCACCCCCCCTTTGGTGGACTTAGCTGGGTTAGCAGAACGTTTGAGGATCCAATGGAGTTGGCTGGTTTTGTCAGAAGCACTTTTTAATGCTTTTCGTTGGTTTATTACAAGTGTTACGGTGTGCTACACTGATATTAATAGCAAACTATGTTTATTTCTAACAAATAATGTAGTTTCAATTTACTGCTTGTAACATACAGAGAAACCTCAGAACTGTTCATCTGCTTAAAGGGGCTACACCATGAATTTCATTTTTTTTTAGGTTTTTAGTATTTTTTGGGCTCCCCAGTGTCTCTTGTACCCCAAAAAATATTTTTTTTTAACATTCAGTCATTCATTCTCATTTCAGAGATTTCAGAATGGGCGTGTCTGAACAGGCCATTTCAGAATGGCAAGGCAAGTGACATCACTTGCCTTGACTTTGCATTGATGATGGCCAGACAGAATTGCTCAGTAGCCCCCCCCCTGCCCAAAAGGACGTTTTGGTATTGCAGCTGAAAAAGCTTGGAATGACAGACAGTCAGATTGTGAGAAAAAATATCTGGATGTTTTTTAAGCTTACAACCTGTTTTTTTAATTCATGGTGTAGCCCCTTTAATATAATCCACTCAAATCACAATCTGCATTCACACATGTTTTTTGCTTCTAACTGAAACTATTCTATATGTATACGTCAAACGTTCATGATTGTATGTTTTATTATTAATGCAAGTGATTTATGATTTGTATTGTGAACATCATAACGGAAAATAAATGATGAGAAATGATAATTGTGTTCATGCATGAAGTGAATGTATACACGTGACGCTAACATGACTTACATGTCGTCCCTGCATTCGGGAGGCTGTTTAAGTCGTTCTCCTTTGATGAGGAACTCGTAGATCTCAGAGTTTTCTACTCCAGGGTACGGAGTCTGACCGACAGACATGATCTCCCACATGGTCACTCCAAACGCCCACTGGAGGGCGACAGAGAACAAGTGAGATCATTCAAAGAATGATTGTCTTTGGTTAAAATAAGTGTTAAATAGCTCTATATTCTGACAGTAGGCCTACTCCTTGCTATAGAGCAGGGGTCTTCAACAGCGGGTCCGGGACCCCTAGGGGGTCCTCTGAGTTACTACAGGGGGTCCGCCAGATCTTTGTGTGATTGGATTTTTTTTTTTTACCTTAACCACTTGAACCCTAGCATTCCTTTTCTGAAGAGAACTTTAGCCAAAAATAGCAGATCTACAAGCTCACAACGCCTCGCAGTTTTGGCAAATAGGTGTTTGGTGTAGAAGGAAAAAAAGAGCGGACCAAGTAAACAAAAAAAGTTTAATCTGAAACACAATTTTTTACAATATTGAGGGGGTCCCTGCTTCATCTCTCTCTCAGCTAGGGGGTCCTTGGCCTGAAAACGTTTAAGAGCCCTGCTATAGAGAGTTTTTTCAGTAACAGGAGTCTCCATGTCTCTCCAGCTCTTTATTAAACAGAAAATACATTTTCAGATCAGATCAGGATAGAGAACTCAGTTCCATCATATTACAGATTACAGATTAAACAAGTGAAATTGGAGGTGGTGACACAAAGAAATGAGCAGACAAATTTGGAACTGGAACACTATAAAAATGAAGCTGATAAATGTGCACTCTCCTGATTAGCCGAAACTTTTACACCTACCTGAAAATGTATTTTCTGTTTATTAAAGAGCTGGAGAGTCGGGGAGACTCCTGTTACTGAGCAAATACTCTATAGCAATGATTACTATCAGCATATAGTGCTTTAACCTTTTAACAAAAAACACTGTGCCATGTCTACTTATTATAAGCGACTTTAGGCTTGTTTTTCTGTGAAGTTATTTGTAAATATTGGTAGTTGCGGGTTGTTTTTTTTTAGGGGGGGGCTTGTTTTTAAAGTGCAGTTGCTTTGGGGGCTTGTTTCCTAATGTCGTTTATAAACCAGTGGTCCTTAAACAACAGTGCCAAGGACCCCCCCCCCCCCCCCCTAAAAAAAAAATGTTTTCAAGATTTTTGTTGTTGTTGAAAAAGACCTGGTTGCTTATTTCTCACGCAAAATCTGGCAACACTGATCCTGTGTCCCATCACAACGTTAAACGTAACAGCCCCTTTTACGTTTAGTAGAAGCAGTGTGTGTGTGTGTGTGTGTGTCCAGCAGTACCACGTCACTCTGTGTTGTGTAGACGTTGTCGGCCAGGCTCTCCAGTGCGATCCACTTGACGGGCAGCTTGGACACAGAGCCCTGCCTGTAGTAATCGCCACTGTAGATCTTCTTAGACAGACCGAAGTCTGCCACACACACCGTCATGTCCTCGTTCAACCTGCACACACACACACACACACACACACACACACACACACACACACACACACAGTAGCTAAGTACATTTATGTTGAGGTAGTTTTACTTTTCTTGAGTAAACTTCTGGAGTCACAGGAGTGACTTCTAATCCACTACAGTACATCTCAGAGGCAGGTACTTTTACTCCACTACAATTATTTGAAAAATGTACGTTACTAGTTACTTTGCAGATATAAATTATTACATTTTAAAACATACATTAACCACTTTAGCCCTTTTTCTACAAAGGCAATTCGAAAATAGCCGATCTACAAGCTCACAACATGTCGCATCACGACACGTTGTGAGCTTGTAGATCTGCTATTTTCAAACATTTAATACTTTTACTTTTGGTACTTTAGGTACATTTTGATACCAATACTTTTGTACTTTTACTCAAGTAAATTTTGAATTCCGGAGTTCTACTTGTAACAGAGCACTTCTACACTGCAGTATTGAGTATTAAGAAAAACATTCAAGTCCATTTTTCCACCTCTGCGTTTTAAGACCTGAGGGCAATTCTACAGATGCCTTCTAAATCAGTAGTTCTCAAAGTATTTCGCGCCAAGGAAAGGACCCCCAAAAAAGTATTTGGCCGTGGACCCCAGGAGGGAGAAGACTCTAGAGGGCTGGGATTCTAGTCCCTGCCCCCTTGCCTTCAACTCCCTAGGAAAACGCTGTTCGCAAAACACCCAGGGTTGAACAAGGAAGATCCTACATCCTGCTCTGGTGGTTCAGGTCACACTACTAAAGGTCACACTGACTCACATGCAGTTGCGTGCAGCCAGGTCTCTGTGGATGATGTTCCTATTGCTCAGATACTCCATCCCACGCCCGATGTCCAACATGAACTGGATGAGCTGCTGAACACACAGCTCCTGGATGGGGGGGGGGGGGGGGGGAGAGAGAGAGAGAGAGAGAGAGAGAGAGACAGAGAGAGAGAGAGAGAGGGGACAGTTAAAAACCAAACCAGTTCAGTCACACAACAGATTTGTAATATTACATGTGAATAAAATTCTGCGCAACAGCATGTTCTATGGATCTATTGAACAGTTGGTTCGCAAGGGTTTTTATGGGTCTTTCTTTATTTTTTAGACATTTAAAAAAAATCACACCCAGTGTGAAGAGAGTGGTGCCTTTGAAAGTGTAACTGGTTGCATCCGCAACAATCAGCAACAATATGTTGTCACGTGACACGTGACAACATATTGTCACGTGTCACGTGAAGCTTGACCAATCAGCCGTGCTCAAACATACGGACGGACGGACATACGGACGGACAGACATACGGACACACGGACAAAGTCAAATGTAGGAGTGGTTGGCACCACTCAAAAATTACACAGACGCGTTCCCGGTCAAAAAATATTTGAATATAGCTAAAATATGTTTTCGTTTTTTGTCTCCGCCAGAGGTGGAGAGTACGTTTTCGTTCTTGTCCTTCCGTGTGTCCGTCCGTCTCAGCCAAGCTAACATTGGTCAAGCTTCACGTGACACTTGACAATATGTTGTCACCAATGCTTTTGATTGGCTAGCGAGACGCATGACGAAATAAAATCCTATAAATAGGTGTGTCACTTCAAAAAATCATTTATATTTTTTGAAGTGAGCTTCCATCAGCTAAGCTAACATTGGTCAAGTGACACGTGACAATATGTAATATAAATAGGTAAGACAGGATTAATCAGGAACAGTACTGGCGGGGACCTGTGCTCCGAGGAGCACATTTTCTAGTTTATTATTATTTTAAAAACATTTTAAAATAGTGAAAATAGTTGATGTAAAAGCTCACAAGGCGTCACAGCGCAACACTACTTCTGTCCGACGCTCTTGTATGATGAAGTAGGACATTCATTTACGAAAAAACTGAAACATGTAAAGTGTCTCGAGATAACTTGTGATTTGGCACTATAATAAATATGGACTGAATTGAAAATTTGTCAATCATCATTCGTGCGACAGCAGATAATGAAATACACCAGAAAGAAGGCCTGTTAATGTTACATTTTTTTAAATTGCTCTCTCACTCACTCGCTCACTCACTCACTCACTCACTCACTCACTCACACACTCACACACTCACTCATATGGTTGTTGTATAAACCTATTTCCCCCCTTTAATATCAAACATTTCTTTTCTGGCCGACATATCTCACTCCCATATGGCATAGTAACTCCCACTTTTAAAATATCCTTGGCACGCACGCCTTTCCCAGGCCATCTTAAATGAACGCTTGCACTGGCAAACTCTCATTCGCATCACTTCCAAGGTCATGGCAAAAGGCTGCAGCTAAAGATGAGGCCATTTCCCCTACACTCCCAAACCGACTTCGCCCCAAAGTTTTATCCAACTCCTTTTCTACAAGGCTCTTCTTCAAAAGGGCTAGAAGCATGCATGCATAGAGTTTTTTGGAGACACATGCCAGCCTGTCTTGATGGCGTGCCAGGATTGCTTAAGCACAACCTGGCTCTGACATTCCTTCCAGCAAAAAGAGACTGAGGGACACAGGGGTGTTTTTTTTTATTCCTACCCCACAACATTCCTCAAAGTCCTGATGAGCAAAGAATTATGCCTAATTAGTCACCAGCCTGCCACGGTTTATTAGGAGTGACAATAGCACATCTATAGCTGACAGCGCAATTCTCTCTCGGTTTCTGTCTTTAGCTCCATGTCCCCTTTCCGCGTGGCTGTCTTTCTCTCTGTCGGTCTCTCTTCCACTGTCCCCCCCCTTTCTTTCACTTGCTATCTGTGTTTTGCTGTCAATCTTTCTCACTGACTCACTCTCTCACTGAACTCATTGTAGCTATCTACAGAATGTCTCTATATAGGCCTATATTCAACGTGCTCACACACTGTAGGGTTCAATAATGTTATTTTGAAAAAGATAGTCTTTCTGTCTCTCTTTATATTCCTCTCTATTTTCTCTCTCTGTCGTCTCTCAATTGCAGCAGCCGGAGCAGCATTACAGAACTGGAAGACATTATTGCAATGAATAATTCACAGACACATCTGTTATCTATGGTAAACATTGCTTGCATCAACATTGGACCGTTGCACAGCTACTCTGTCAACAACTTTGATGGCACGATAATCTCCTGCACTGGGGTAGGCTACATTCATACAGGACACTAATTAGACTTGTGTGGTATCTGTGTTTCTTGGCAAATTTCAAAAAAAGTATTGTATTCTGCTTGAGGTGGGAACATTGCTTGTAGCTCGAATAATTCAAGAGAAAGGGAGATGTGTTTTAGCCTGTCCTGTGTGAATTGTACTTGCATATAAAGGTAATAGTAATAGTGTTGCCAGGTGTTCGTACGATCATTTTATCCTTTGTACGATGTACGATCAATAATGCCAAAAATGCCCAAAGATAATTTTGCCATTTCACAAAAAGGGTTCATAAATCCAATATTAAAATTGGTGGACAATGGGCAGTGTGTGGGTTGGTGGGTGGACAACAAGCTGATGTCAGACAGATTTGCGCATGTGACGGGGCCGCTAGATTGCTGTATCTGTCTTTCTGTGTCCCTTGTATGCCCATATATGGAGTTCCGTGTCAGGTATGCCCATTTGTACCCGTCTGTCTGTGCTGCTTTTATGCACATACAGTATATGGAGATCTCTGTATGTATCTGTCTGTCTGCCTGTGTCTTTTTATGCTCATATATGGAGTGCCCTGATGTCATCAGTACAACGGCCTATCCAACCGACTCGAGGGCGGGCACCTTTGGGTCCTCGATGTGAAATATGTTGATGTGAGTGGTTCCATCATTCAGTGTAACACTTTTGTCATTCAGCGTAACAAAGGTTTCATGACAGTAGCTTTGTTATCCCTCTTTTTAACTAGTTTACAACTTATAAGTACAAGTGTATTGCAAGCAATTATCATAGCCTTTTCCTTTTTTTCTAGTGTAAGGCGGGAAGTTTTTGTAACAAACCTTCAACAACTAGTGCATTGTACCTGGCACAACATATTTTCAGAAGGGGGTCCACGGAAAAACACACTAATTTGTGTCCTTGACATGAAAATGTTTGAGAGCCACTGGTTTAAACAACATCAGGAAGCAAGACCAAACTAGAAAAAGTGCTCCTCGGAGCACAAGTCTCCGCCAGGTCAGCTAGGTTATTATGGCCTCCTGGTGGCGCTATAATAGGCCAATGTGAAAAGGGTGCCATTTCTTCTTAGGCCTTGCACGGCAATCGGACACTGCATTCATGATTTGAGGCATTTTGTTCCAAAAATGTGGTTTGCTAAATTAGAACAGCTGGTGGCGCTATAACAGGCCAATGTGAAAAGGGTGGCATTTCTTCCTCGGCCTAGTGGGAATGTGCGTGCACAATTTCACAGAAATCGCACACTGTGTTCATGATTTGTGGATTTTTGTTAAAAACGGACCTATCCTGCAAACTTTAGAAGCCAATGTTAGCCAGGTAGGATAGAATATGAAGTATCGGACACATCCATCTTGATCACATGACTATAGAGAGACTGTGTACCGATTTGCGTGATTTTTGAACAGAATCTGAAGGAGTACGAGCAAAAAATGTGTTTTTCAAATCTCAGCCTCCTGGTGGCGCTCTAAAAGGCATGTGAAAAATGCACGGCAAAGGCTTTTCCTTGGCCTCTAAGGAGTGTGCATGCAAAGTTGCACGCAGATCGGTGCAGTTATAGCTAAAAACGTGAATCGGCCTGTTATAGCGCCACCATGAGGCTGATTTGAAAGTTTTCAAGTGACAATTCTTCCTGGGCCAAGTGGGAATGTACGTGGAAAATTGCACGGAAAATGCATGTTGCGTTCATGATTTGAGGCATTTTGTTCAAAATGAACCAATCCTGCTAACTTTGGAAGCCAATCTTAGCCAATCAGGATGGAATATGGAAAATCGGACAGATCCGTGTTGATCACATGGCTATAGAGATACTGTGTACCGATTTGTGTGTTATTTGGAGAAAAGCTGTAGGAGTAACATTTAAAAATGTGTTTTGCAAAAGTCGGCCTCATGGTGGCGCTATGACTGGCTGATCTGAAAAATGTGGGGCAGAGGTTCTGCTGTGGCATCCAGGGAGTGTGTGTGTGCAGTTTCACAGCGATCGGGCCAACGGTGACGGAGATTAGCTGGTCGCAGACAGAAGGACGGACGGACGGACGGACACACGGACGGACGGACGGAGGGTAAAACATACTCTCTCGCCATGCCTATCGGCCTGGCGGAGACAATGACACTGACATGATGCTTTCCCGGTTTTAATGGGTTAAATAAGTGCAGAGCTCTGATGTGTGTGTTTGTGTGGAAGTAAACTTTGTGTGCGTGCGTGCGCTTACGAAAGGCTCCTCCCCCAGCCGTGACATCAGCAGGAAGGTGTGCAGGTCTCCGTGCTTCATGAAAGGAAGTATCACCATGGGAACGGGGAGTCTCTGACCCTGTGGACGTCTGTGGAGACTCACACCTGTTGGTGGAACAGCCTGTCAATCAAAGCTATAGACCAATGACCAGAGTCGTGATGCGACACCGGCGTACATACGAGTATAAATTAAACCAGTGATTTAAAACTTTTTCGTGCCAAGGAAGGACCCTCAAATTGATATGTATTTGGCCGCGGACCCCCATCTGAAAAGGTTTTGTGCCAGGCAGGGACCACATCCCCCCACCCCCCCACAAAATGTACAAAGCCTGCAGTTTCTATTAGCTTGGATTCCCCATTGATGATGTCACTGGTAGACGGGTTTCTGAACTGTCTACAGCCCTCCTCTGAGACACAGACTGATTAGAATTTTTTTTTACCATTTTATCATGAGCATTAGTGAGGACCTATTATATGAAGATATGTTGAAAAGTGGTGAAGTCGTCCTTTAACTGCCTTTGCTCTGGACCCCCTGGAATCCCCTTAACACATTGAACGCCAGAGGTTAATCTCATAATGTACCTACCAGTGCCAAGCTCTTTTTGTTGTTTTTTTGTTTTTTTCATGTCGTCATAGCCCCCGCTAAATCCGTTTAAAATCCGCGTTCATTTGGTTCGACACAAACACGGGATCCGTGAAAAACAAACAGCGAAAACTGCGAGTCGATCCGTGCCGCCATTTTGAAGTTACAGGCGAGAACGTTAGACAGGACGATGCGGTGAGGAAAACCAGAAGGGAGATAAATCGATTCTAAGCTGACGCCCAGACAGGAAACGGATGCGAGCGAAAAAAACGGAACCAGTTTTATTTCGTTTCCGGTCGGCCCCCGAACCGGAAATGGGTCGAAAAAAATTCCGGAATGTGCACTTTTTCGATTTAACATGGGAAATGCGAGTCGCGTAGATCTACGCGACTGGCACACTGCGGCTTTAAATCGTTTGGCGTAGATCTACGCGACTGGCACGCGATGTGTTAAGAACCCCTGGGGGTCCCCGGACCCCTCTTTGAGAACCAATGCATTTTTGTGTTATCCTTTTAGCATTATTGTATAACTGTTACCTCTATACTTTTTTTTTTACAAACTGTTAGTATTCAATCAATAAAAATAAAAAAAAACGTACCAATGAGCTGAATGACGTTAGGATGGTGGAAGTCCTTCATGTAGGCTGCTTCCTTTAGACACTGTTCAATGTCACCTGATGAGTTCACATCAGCTACAGACAGACAGACAGACAGACAGACAGACAGACAGACAGACAGACAGGCAGACAGGCAGACAGGCAGGCAGGCAGGCAGGCAGGCAGGCAGACAGACAGACAGACAGACAGACAGACAGACAGACAGACAGACAGACAGACATGTGTTTAGTACATGTAAACATAAGGTTGTATTAAACATCCTATTCAAAAACATCAACATCCAATTGTGTTAATTTTGTCGACTAAGACTAAGCCTAAGAGACTACGATTTTGATATCTAGTCGACTAAACAATGTCAGATGACTAAAATAGGACTAAAAGTAAATGGTGTGTTATTCAAAAGACTAAATCAGTCATTTGCTGTCAAAAAACAGCATCCTGGAGAGCCGGAGTATAGCATTGTTGTCGGGCAGAAGAAACCTCTCATCTCCATATTTTAACTTTTTGTGTTTTTCGAAAATGAACACCTTACTTCAACCGGTGGTCCGCGGTGGTCCCTGGCCATGCATTAAAAAAATTATAAATATTATATATTGTTTTACTTTTAATAACTTACAGGAGTTCGTACTGTATGGTGTGTGATATGAAATGTGAGCTTACCATAATCACAGTAATCCTTAATCATATTCCATCAAAATCACGGTATTTTATCAGATATTATATTGATATTATAGCTATTTTCTCCAGCTCCCTGTGGTGCATGAACCCCCCACCACTATTGTGTGGAGTGGGTCTATGATGGACCCACCACGCACAATAGGGGTGGTCCCCAGGTTGCTCTTAGTCAGGATGGTGGTCCCTGGGTCAAAATCAGTTGAAAACCCCTGCGTAGCAGATCTACAAGTTCGAAACGTGGCGCGAAGCGACACGTTTCGAGCTTGTAGATCTGCTACTTTTGATGCTTTTGAATTGGAATCCTGAAAAGTAACAGTTCTACTTCATTCCTTCTGACCACCAGAGGCAGTGTTTTCAACACCTGGATATTCTGCGCGAGCGCGCGATGAATATCCAGGTGTTGAAAACACTGCCTCTGGCGGTCATCCGGAATTCGTAGAACCTTAGTTATATGCATAACTCTCGTTCTACTTCATTCCTTCTGACCGCCAGAGGCAGTGTTTTCAACACCTGGATATTCATCGCGCGCTCGCGCAGAATATCCAGGTGTTGAAAACACTGCCTCTGGCGGTCATCCGGAATTCGTAGAACCTTAGTTATATGCATAACTCTCGTTTTGGAGTTTTGTGAGGTTTCCACCCGACAGAGACGATGTACTGTACATCTAGGTTGTGTAATGTGTGTTTTCTTATCTGGACCGTGAGTCTGTATCATAAAAGTTTGAATTGAACTGAATAGAGAGCAGGAAACTAACTTACATTTAAGGACTTTGACCGCCACCTTCTGGACGGAGGTGTCATCGCGCTTTAGATAGGCCTCTCGGACTGAAGCGAACTCACCTAGACGCACACGCACACACACACACACACACACAGTTTAAATGACTTTCATCCCTTCAGTCTCACAAAAACTACTCACAGTCAGCATTTTTGTCAGATGCGTGTGTGTGTGTGTGTGTGTGTGTGTGTGTGTGTGTGTGTGTGTGTGTGTGTGTGTGTGTGTGTGTGTGTGTGTGCGTGCGTGCGTGCGTGCATGTGTGCGTGTGTGTGTGCGTGTGTAAGAGAGTCAGTGTGTACACACAACACACTGCAACAAAGAGTCACGCAAAGGCTTTGCAGCATTAAACCTTCTATTATAAAGGCCATAAAAAATAATGAGCTGTGTGTGTGTGTGTGTGTGTGTGTGTGTGTGTGTGTGTGTGTGTGTGTGTGTGTGTGTGTGTGTGTGTGTGTGTGTGTGTGTTACCTTTCCCCAGCATGTGCCCCAGTGTGAGAAGCCTCTCTGGTATTAAAACATCCTGGAGTTTGGTCTTCAAGTCATCGCTGATACCCAGACTGTCCACTAGAGGGATGACAAAAACAACACAGTCGTGTCACAAAGGAGATCAACTAAACATAAACATTTCCATAAAGAAAAGGTATCCCTCAAACCACCGGCGCTCATGGAAGGGATTACTGTTCAGTAGAGGAAAAATTATGTCAAAAAGGCATCCACAAGGTGGATTTTATACAAAAGCGTGTAATGAGATTATCAACTCATTACACACTGAAAAAGCAAGCCGACACGCTTTGGTGTTTTTTAATGTCTCTAGCCCAAATATGATAAGGGCCTTATACCTATAAAATCCACCTTGAGTGCCTGGACCTGGATTTTTTTAAAGCCCTTTTGACATGGTGGATAGTTGACGTAGTGGAGTAGAAGTAAAAGTATAGACAATTGGAAATAGTCCAGTAAAGTCAAAGTACCTCAAAATTGTACTTAAGTACAGTACTTGAGTAAATGTACTTAGTTACTTTACACCACTGGTAGGGCGTTCATTTATGGAAAAAAAAAACACACAGAAAGTTAGAAATAAGAGGTTTCTGCCCGATATAAGGCCTTTGTACCAACAGTCCCTCAGTCAGTCAGGAGAGAAAACAGAACAGAACAGAGTGAGTTCAGGTAGGCCATGTTTATGGTCTCATGCTAAATACAGGTGCCTGTATTGACACAGACTGACCAGCAGTCTGCTGGCCAGAGGTTTCCCAGCACGCCTGTATTTACTGCACACATCAGGACAAATAAAACAGGGGAAAAAAACTTGCGACGCATTGTGAGCTTGTAGATCTGCTATTTTCAAATGGCCGAAATGTATATAGGGCTGAAGGGGGTAATGTATCTTTTGTAATAATAATGAAAATCTACAAAGTAACTAGTAACTAAAGTTTTCAAATGATTGTAGTATTGCAGTATAATATTTGCGTCTGAGATGTAGTGGAGTAGAAGTAAAAGTACTGCAAATTGGAAATACTCCAGTAAAGTAAAAAAAAAAGAAATACCTAAAAATTGTACTTACATGAGGACTCTTGCAGTTCTGGAGTCTGTCTGTTGAAGGACCTGGCGGCTGTGAAGGACACCGTGGTCTCTGCTCCTCCTGGAGCCTTAAACACTGACCTGGGATCAGATACATGTTCAGAGCAGTTTTTTTTTTTAACCCATCAAGACCGGGAACGCAAAAAAACATTGACATGAAAAAGTTTGCGAACCACTGATATAACAACATACTGTATGTTTTTTTAAAAAGAACTGAAGACATTTTGTAGAATCGGCCTCAGGTCTTAATGGGTTAACGGTCAATCAAACGATTGCGTTCCGTCTAGGATCAGAGTGGAGCTAATAATGTAACCACTTAAACCCCAGCAATCGTATTCTGGGAAAACATTCGCAGAAAAATGTTCAACGAATATATTTAATGTAAAGCGAAAACATAAAATACACTCGCATTGAGCCCTGAGGGACTCCCCTCAACCATATGGGGTTTAAGTGGTTAAGTTCCTATTCATCTGTACCCCAATGAACATTAGTTTTTCAAGGTATAAAAGAAGAATTACCATGTTGTTTCTTAAAAAACGTTTTTTGTTTTTTTTAATTAATGTATGTTATGTTATCAATAAAGTCTTATGGCCAATACTTGAAGGGCTCACTTGGTTTATAGCATCACATATTTAACCATAATCTAATGTATTAAAAAGAGAATTGCTGGTCTATAGTATCACATAACCATAATCTCTTTTATTAACAAAGAGAGAACATAGTGAGAAATTAGAATATAGCATTTGATCACCACTTTATTTTATCCATTTCTTACTCCCCCCCCAAATGTAGTCGTTATGCATAGGGGAATTCCCAATTCCCATATGCAGTCCTTGTGACTGCTCAGTCCTACCAGTTGGTCATGTGGGAGGTTAAATGCGAGCACATGTCTCCTCTCCTGACATCACCAAATGGAGCAGCACTCCAGGTCTTGCCAGGTCTGCTTATTATAAGTGACTTTGACCTTGTTTTACAGTAGTACAAGTCGCTTGTAAATATTGGCAGTTGCAGGTTGCGTTTTTTTGGGGGGGTTGTTTCTAAAGTGTAGTTGCTTATTTGGGCCTGCTTCCTAAATGTTGTTTAAACCAGTGGTTCTCAAACATTTTCATGTCAAGGGCCCCCAAATTAACATGCATTTGTTCACGGACCCCCCATCTAAACTATTTTGTGCCAGGGACCCCCATACCAATTTTGTGTTGTTAAAATGTTTGCAGAAATATTCTAAATTTGACACTTTTTTCCAAAATAAATGTGAAAATAGCAGATCTACAAGCTCACGATGCGTCGCATCGCAACACATTGTGAGCTTGTACATTGGCTATTTTCAAATATCCAATGTATATAGGTTTAAAATGCTCATGTGGCCTATGGGGTTGTTTTCATAGACCTGGTTGCTTATTTCTCTCACTAAATCTGGCATCAATGGCAGGCAGCACTTTTCACCTGACAGTGAGGACTTTCACCAGGAGGACATATTTATATTAACGCATGTTTATAGAGCTAAATTACAGTTAGCAGGTTCAGGTTGGGGTCAGGATAAGGATTAAGCATTTAGACTGGGGTTAGATTTAGGTTCAGGGTTAAAAACGTGAGTGAGTGAGTGAGTGAGTGAGTGAGTGTGAGAGAGAGAGAGAAAGAGAGAGAGAGAGAGAAAGAGAGAGAGAGAGAGAGAGGATGATATGATAGTTACCCAAACTGTGTCTCTTTCTCCCTGCGGCGAACAAGGACCGTGAGGACGAGTCCAACCATGATGGCGACCAGGACCCCCATTAGGACCCCGACCCACATGTGACCTCTCTGAGGCTGGACCTGAACTACACACACACACACACACACACACACACACACACACACACACACACACATATAAACATTCACATATACTGTATACCATACATGGGTAACTGGCGGCCCCCACCATCAGAATACTGATCTATTATTGATTTCAGCTGTTACAATTCCAAACATGCAAACATGACCCGCTTTCAATATAGTGGCCCTCTCCATCATCATAGTTGCCCACACTTGCTGTAACCGTTGTTGTCGGGCAGAAACCTCTTATCTCCATATTTTTGTGTTTTGTCATACTTTTTCCACCACTGGCTGAGACCATGAGGGGTCCACAGCCCACAGAGCAGGTTACCTGAAGCAGGCAGAACCAGTACAGGCTGAGACCAGGGTCCACAGCCCACGGCGGTGCAGGCCGACACCTGAAAGGTGGCGTTGAAGAACCTGCCCCCCCCTGACAGACGAGCCACGTTCTCCTTGAACAACAGAGCCTCCTGAGGGGGGGGAGGGGGAGAGGGAGAGAGAGAGCGAGAGCAAGAGAGAGAGAGAAAATACAAACAAAAGTGATGCTTAAAACGTGAAAACCAGGACCTCTAGTACTGCTGGTTTTCTATCCTACCAGGACCTCTAGTACTGTTGGTTTTCTGTCTTACCAGGACCTCTAGTACTGTTGGTTTTCTATCCTACCAGGACCTCTAGTACTGCTAGTTTTCTGTCCTACCGTTACTCAGTGGTGAAAAATAACTAAGTACATTTACTCAAGTAAGTGCCATCTCAGAGGCAAATATTGTACTTTTACTCCACTACAATTATTTGAAAACTTTAGTTACTAGTTTCTTTGCAGATATAAATTATTACATTATAAAACATACACTAACGCTCTAATGCAACTTTGGAATGATTCACAGAGCTTGAAAGAAGGAGAGGACGGAAGTGGATCCATGCCAAAAAAAACGACCTCCCGTCCGCACCCATTACAAATCCTCGAGAAAAAGCTTCATATCTCCATTTCTTTTTTATCGTGGTGGAAACGAGCCGTTTTCGATGGGTGGTCACGCTGCAATGGAGGATCGCGTTAGAAAGATTATTGTTCCAGGCGTTAGTCGGGACCCTTGACCATCGTGCACACAGCTTTTGTTTACATCTGCGTCCACGTCGTGGCGTCTACAGCCGTAAACAGCGCGGCGTAAATGGTAAGAATGCCGGCACCAGATGTACCCTGTTTTAATAAACCTCTGGCCCCAAGTGTTAAGTATATTTTGAAGCCAATACTTTTGTACTTTTACTCAAGTAACATTTTGAACAAAGGCCTTTTACTTGTAACAGAGTATTTTCATATTGTGGTATTGCTACTTTTACTTAAGTAAAATATCTGAGTACTTTTTCCACCACTGCCGTTACTCTTAGCAACAGCAGTAGTATTATTATGGGATGTACCTGTCCCTCTCCTCCCAGGGTCCACTGGACCCTATAGGCCAGTAGTTTGCCCTGAAGCTCCTCCTCCTCAAGCTCCGCCCAGTTTAATGACAGCTGCTGCTCCGTCAGGTCAAAGGTCAGGTTCCTCGGAGCTGCAGAGGGCACTGGAAGGTAAACACACGCACGCACGTACGCACGCACGCACGCACACACACACACACACACACACACACACACACACACACACACACACACACACACACACACACACACACACACACACACACACACACACACACACACACACACACACACACACACACACACACACACACACACACAGTACGTTTAGAGTTGACAGACACACAAAACTGATTCCATTCAGTGAGCAATACCGGCTCTGAAAACCAGGGGGCCCTGGAGAGCCCACCTCCATGCAGAACCACTTTTGTTTACTAATCAGACTGTGTGTGTGTGTGTGTGTGTGTGTGTGTGTGTGTGTGTGTGTGTGTGTGTGTGTGTGTGTGTGTGTGTGTGTGTGTGTGTGTGTTTCTTGTGTGGGTGAATGTGTATCTCTTTTTGTGTGTATGAAGTCAATTGGTATGTATTCAGCGTATGCAGAGTGTGTGTGACTGTGACTGTGTGTGTGTGTGTGTGTGTGTGTGTGTGTGTGTGTGTGTGCGTGTCCCATTGGTATGTATTGAGGCCAGGGACAAAGGCCGATTGTACTGAGGAATCTACTGCCTGCCAGTTTGCACACACACACACACACACACACACACACACACACACACACACACACAGTAGAGGTCTTCACTGGGGCTAGGGCACTATGTTGGATATTGAGGAGTATTTGATAGTGTTATGATAATGTGTTTGTTTGTGATATTTGTGATAGTGTTATGATAATGTGCCATTTCATGTAACATCCTAAACAAGACATGTATGTATTCATTCATCCACCCCTCCATCATTAATGTTTTTGCATAAGTCATAATCATTTCCATGTTAAAACATTTCATATTTTCAAACACAAAAAAAAAGAATTTGAGCTTGAACTACTATTGAGCTTGTACCACTATTAAATATATATATATATATATATATATATATATATATATATATATATATATATATATATATATATATATATATATATATATATTAATAGTGGTACATTGTTTTTCTTTTTTTTTCCCGTAATGTTCCAGTTTGTAGACATTCAATTATTTGAGCAAAATGTCATAATGGTGACAGCCTTATCCCTCCCTCCCTCCATCAGTACCTGACTCAGGGGTCTGGAAGTCGGTCCAGGTGGAGTAGGGTGAAGCCCCCACCTCGTTGCTACAGGACACCCTCACACTGTAGTTGGAGAAGCTGCTGAGAGACGACAGGACCAGGAGGAACGGAGGAGCCTCCACCTCCTGCTCCGGTATCTCCACCCTCCTGCCTGAGCGCTTAGACAGCTGGAGGAGAGGAGAGGAGAGGAGAGGAACATATACATATGTTCAGTGGTGTGTTCTAATTTTTTTACGCGCGCGTATAATTAATTAATGTAAAAATGTAAAAAAATTGTTATCAGATATAATAGCAGTGTTAACAGCGAGTCTTCCTGTATCTATTACAGAATAGTATTAACTTGGCATTGAAGACACAAACTGTATTGAAGATTCAAGATTTTGCTGTGCTATGACGCGCAATTTGAATACTAATGTAATACTAAGTACTCAATTCAGTGACCTACGTTCAATGAAGTGAATGGCAGGTTGTTGAAATGTGTGAATTCCTTCGCCAGTAGCCATTAATTATCAACAAGAACAATAGCCACGCACATGATAAGCCTTCACCTCGGAGTTAGACTAGTCAGACCACATTCTTGCTGTTTGTATTGCTGCCCCCCAGCCCAGCCACTCCTGGGTGCAGCGTATCAGATGCGTATCAACGTATCAGATACGCCGTTTCGAACCGTTTTTGAATGTATACAGTGGCGACAAAAAAAATCTGCAGGCCATACGGCGTATACAGCGTACCACGGTAGAACACACCACTGCATATGTTCATAGAAAATATGAACATATATGTTCATATATTGTCTTTGCCCCCCCTCGTGGCAGAGGTGTGTGTGTGTGTGTGTGTGTGTGTGTGTGTGTGTGTGTGTGTGTGTGTGTGTGTGTGTGTGCGTGTGCGTGAGCGTGTGTGTACCTGTATGGTACAGGAAGACAGCTCGGAGTGTCCGTTGAATCCTTGGTGCCATGCCAACGTGACATTGTTGTCCACCATGTTCAACACCTGAACCGCAGCAGGCGCCGACGGCAGAACTGAGAGACAGAATTAAGATGATCAGGGAAGTGTATATATATCCTTGCTGTTACCATACGTATTCCTTAGTGCGCATTTAACTCAGAAGAGTGTACAAATCCAATCAAATGTTTTGATTGGTTGTGAACTTCAGTATGCAGTTTCATTCCAATGAAGAGAGCAGAGACGAGAGACACGAGACGGACGGACAAAGGACATTTCATAACGTGACCATTTGTTGTACTGCCCTTAGTAATAAATCATAATATAGTGAGGTTACCTTTGATGTGCACAGTAGCCGTACGCGACACAGAGATACCTCTGGTGTTCTTAGCTTCACAGTAGAACTTTACACTGCTGTTCACACCTACAGAGACAGACAGACAGACAGACAGACAGGCAGGTAAGTTACATTAACTATCAAGAAAGTACACAGCTAGAAGGTCCTGGGTTCGATTCCCGCCGGGGACGCTGTGGGCACTGGTGGCGTATTTTCTCCTCCACGTCATCAGTGCCCATACCCTAGGTGGGGTTGGCAAAAGGACCTTTCTCTGTGGAGTTTGCATGTTCTCCCCGTGTCCCCTAGGGTAGGTACCCTCACAAAAAACATGCAGTAATCCTGGTCTCTATACCGACTCCCCCTGGTCAGCCAGGGAGCCTGATGGAGGGGAAAGGAACTGGTAGGAATAACGTGTTCCTTCCACGCTCTACGTCCTACCAGGAGAACTCCCCCGTCAGGTGATAAGAAGCGGCTTGCTAGCTCCTCATGCCTTTAGGGAAGCATGAGCTCAGTGTGGGGCTCTCCCCAGGCTGGCAGAGGGAGATTAGCGCCCGGGATTACAAGCTTAGGCATTGGCACTGGGTGAAAAAATAGGGTTACAAAATCGTGGGATAAAAATGTTGTAAAGTAAAGTGCAGCAGAACACAACATGGCAGAACACAACATGGCGGCACACACACACACACACACACACACACACACACACACACACACACACACACACACACACACACACACACACACACACACACACACACACACACACACACACACACACACACACACACACACACACACACACACACACACAAGCCAGAATATAAGAATATTTATCATTCTACCTTATCATTTATCATATATTTATCATATAATGTATCATATAATGAAGCAGCTGTTTTAGTTTCTTCAATGCAGACGAACAGCTCCACCCGTCAGGGCCGACCCGCTGCTTACATCCAACGCTCACATTCTTCTGGTTCACTTCAAACTCACCCCTATATCAGGTGATGAGTGTGTGCGTGTGTGTGTGTGTGTGTGTGTGTGTGTGTGTGTGTGTGTGTGTGTGTGTGTGTGTGTGTGTGTGTGTGTGTGTGTGTGTGTGTGACGTGTATGTGTGTGTGTGTGTGAGCATGTCTAGAATGCAATAAAGCCATAATCCTTGAACTGGATGACTAACACTGATGACGCAATGTGGACCGTAAGAATAAGACACACACACACACACACACACACACACACACACACACACACACACACACACACACACACACACACACACACACACACACACACACACACACACACACACACACACACACACACACACACACACACACACACACACACGCTATTGCTATAATATCAGTGGTTCACAAACTTTTTTCATGTCAAGGACCCCCAAAATGATATGTATTTGGCTGTGGACATCTCAAAATAATTTGTTCCAGGACCCCCCCAGAAGCAAAGAGTTAAAAATGTTATATATTCAAAGATTTGCACAAATTTTCACGATTTCTTTTTTGAAATTAACAGAAACAACTCCTTCTGACCTTCAATGTGCAGCACGGAGGGGGAGGGGCCGGCGACGCCCACCTGCTGTTCGCCCACCCACCACACCACCTCCACGGGCTCCGGGGGGCCCACCGCCGCGCACGTCAGGTCAAAGGGCACGCCGGGGAAGGTGGCTATGTCATGAGGCGCCACGGTGAAGTGGGGCACCCCTGAGGAGACGGAGAGGGGGGAGGGGGGGAGAGAGAGAGAGAGAGAGAGAGAGAGAGAGAGAGAGAGAGAGAGAGAGAGAGAGAGAGAGAACAAAGTATTTATTTTGCTCACATTTGTTGTGTTCATAACTTTAAAACGTGTGTGTGCTGGACGAAAAACTCACAGAAAAACATATTGTCATGACATGTAAATTAGACAGCTAACTCATGTAGTTTGGATAATTTTGAAGCACTTCCTTTTGGGGTTTTGTGCTAAATTGATTAGTCGGATTACGCCCTATTCATATTTCATTGTATTGCTGTTGTATTGTTTGCTGGAGACCCCCTGGAACCCCCTCATTCAAGGACCCCTGGGGGTCCCCCCACAAGGACCCTAAAGTCAAGTACAGCATGTCTTCTACCAGTGGTGTAAGTACATGTACTCACGTACTGTACTTAAGTACAATTTTGAGTTACTTTTTACTTCACTAGAGTATTTCCAATTTGCAATACTTTTACTTCTACTCCGCTACATCTCAGAGTTGTAGAAAATTGTAAAAGTTGTTATATAATTTAAATTATATATTATCCACTACAATTATTTGAAAACTTTAGTTACTTTGCAGATATAAATTATTATATCATATAACATACGTTAACCACTTTAGCCCTATTTTATACATAGGCTATTTGAAAATAGCCGATCTACAAGCTCACAGTTGTGAGCTTGTATTTTCAAAAATATCAGTACTTTTACTTTTGGGACTTTAAGTATATTTAGTTGCCAATACTTTTGTACTTTTACTCCAGTAACATTTTGAACAGGCCTTTTACTTGTAACAGAGTATTTTTCTATCGTGTTATCGCTACTTTTACTTAAGTAAAATATAAGAGTACTTCTTCCACCACCGTCTACTACCAACGGTCAAAATGTCCTCTCAGTACAGGGTTGTGTAGCATGGAATGGCCTTCCTCTACGTATAAGGGATTGTGCTGCATTTCCATCTTTCCACCCTAAAATTAAATCTGAAAAGGTGGTTGCTTGAAAACCAAAGCTGCAACCAGTATGTAATGCATACATGGGCAACTGGCGGCCCGGGGGCCACATGCGGCCCCCACCTTCACTTAATGCGGCCCTTAGGTTAATATGGGAATACTGATATATTATTGATTTCAGCTGTTACAATTCCAAACATGCAAACATGACCCGCTTTAATTACTTCAGTCTATATTAGTAGCTTACTGACTAGCAATACATTTCTATTGTCTTTTTTTATGTCCAATATATTTGTATTTAAGTTCATAAAGTTAACATAAGTATAACTAAATGTAAATAAAAATGTTACTTTTCAGGATTCAAATTTAAAAATAGCACAAAAAAAAATCAGGATTCCAATTCAAAAATAGCAAAAATAGGCGATCTACAAGCTTAAAACGCGTCGCAGCGCGACGCGTTTTGAGCTTGTAGATCGGCTATTTTTGCTACTTTTGTAGCAAAAGTATATGCAATGCGACAGTATATGCAATGTGGCCCTCTGGAGTGAGTGTGGAAATATAGCGGCCCTCTCCATCATAAAGTTGCCCACCCTTGATGTAATGTTATGTAAATGTATTCCACCGTTTGTTTGTCTGTTATCTGACTTTAGGTTTTTTGTGAGGACTGCGGATGAAAATTAGCATCTTTGCTAAATCCGGTGTATTCACGTCCATGTGACGCCCATTAATATGCATTGTCTTGTCCAAATAAACAAATAAAGTAAAGTAAAGTACGTTATGGTCCAGTGTCAGTGAGCTGTGTTGTTGTTGTTGTGACACAGTGAGGACCTCACTGTGTGGCTTCAACGTTTTACTGACATGTAGACACTTCACACATACCCGCTGTTTACACTAATGACAAGACACACAACCAATGGAGTAACCAAGAGGGGTGTGTGTGTGTGTGTGTGTGTGTGTGTGTGTGTGTGTGTGTGTGTGTGTGTGTGTGTG
Source organism: Gymnoscopelus microlampas (assembly GCF_963454915.1). NCBI lineage: Eukaryota > Metazoa > Chordata > Actinopteri > Myctophiformes > Myctophidae > Gymnoscopelus > Gymnoscopelus microlampas. Next base: position 39,978,128 of record NC_139957.1, read on the forward strand.
TGTGTGTGTGTGCCCATTGAGTACTGACATGACATGCTTATTGTATCATGAAGACATATGCCATGATTTTGTGAATGTAACCTTAACTGTACCTTTAATGTTCGTCCTTGTATGCGCTCCTTTATGTGGACATACTGTACATGAATGGTTAAAATGGACGGACCCTCCACAGTGATCCATGCAGGTTGCGAGTAGTGTGTGTGTGTGTGTGTGTGTGTGTGTGTGTGTGTGTGTAGTACCCTCCACGGTGATCCATGCAGGTTGGGAGGAGTATGTCAGGCTGTGTTTGTGTGTGTGGGTGTGTGTGTGTGTGTGTGTGTGTGTGTGTGTGTGTGTGTGTGTGTGTGTGTGTGTGTGTGTGTGTGTGTGTGTGTGTGTGTGTGTGTGTGTGTGTGTGTGTTGTACCCTCCACGGTGATCCATGCAGGTTGGGAGGAGTATGTCAGGCTGTGGAACTCCACCTCACACCAGTACTGTCCTGCATCCTGCTGCTGAACAGACTTACCACTGACACACACACACACACACACACACACACACACACACACACACACACACACACACACACACACACACCAAGTCAGAATCAGTTTTGTCATCATCCTATACCATGGGGTACTAAAATATGAGGTTTTATCCCACGATTTTGTAACCCATTTTTTCACCCAGTGCCAATTGCCTATGTAATCCTGGGCGCTACTCTCCCTTTGCCAGCCTAGGGAGAGCCCATAACTGAGCTCATGCCTCCTTCAATGCATGAGGAGTGACAGACATGAAGTGATTAGTAGTGTGTGGAAGGAACACCTTATTCCAACCAGTTCCTGTCCCCTCCAACAGACAAACATAACTACAACTAAGCCTATATCAGGGGTTTCCAACAGGGGGTCCGGGACCCCTAGGGGGTCCTCAGAGTTACTACAGGGGGGGGCGGCAAATCTTTGTGTGATAGGATAATACTTTTTTTTAACATAATTAACCACTTGAACCCTAGCATCCCTATTTTGAGGAAACCCTTAGCCAGAAAAATCATTTTTCGGCAAGGAGGTTTGGTTCAGAAGGGACAAAAAGAGCAGACCAAGTACAGAGCCAAAGGTCAAGTTTACTAAGTATTGACGGTTTAAGTGGTGTCTGCAAATAAAATACACATTAACATGAATCCAACACTGATGACAGTGCTGTCAAACAAGTCTATGAAGCTATCTATGAAATCTATGAAAAAGTTTAATCTACAACACAATTCTATACAATATATAGTGGGGGTCCCTGATTCATCTCTCTCTCAGCTAGGGGGTCCTTGGTCTGAGAGACGTTGAAGACCCCTGGCCTATATGACTGTTGTGTATGATGCTGCTGTTGTAATGTTGTATATACATTGATTGATTTTATTGTATTCCCTTATTTAGATTTTAGCTATATACTGAATATACAGTATAGCAACATACGTTTTTCAGAAAACTCTTAGGATTTAGACCAGTGGTTTAGAACAGTGGTTCTCAAAAATGTGTTTTTTCAAAAATGTTAAAAAATAGCAGATGTACCAGCTGTTTGTGCCACGCTGCTTTTACATCTACTATTATTTTTTTTTAACACAAATCTTCTCTCTTTCTACCTCACTTTATTTTAGTGCGTGCGTGTGCATGTGTGTGTGTGTGTGTGCATGCGTGCGTGTGTGCGTCCGTGTGTGGCTCTAAACCATTGGTTCTCAAAGTGGGGTCCGGGGACCCCTAGGGGTACTTGAGGGGGTTCCAGGGGGTCCCCAGCTAAATGATGGACAGGAAGTGTACAAATGGTTCCATTTGTACACTCTCAGAGTTAAATTGACATAGATTCTACAATATAAATTGCGATCCAAGTGATATAAATGCCATTAAATGGGGGTCCGTAGCCCTAATGCATGTCAAACTGGGGGTCCTTGAAATTAAAATGGCATATATTTTCAAATGGGGGTCCGCAGGCTAATAAGTGTCAATTTGGGGGTCCTTGACATGAAAAAGTTTGAGAACCACTGCTCTAAACTGACCTAACGATGGTGGGGAACGTTGAGGCTCATTCCAGGAGGTTGGGGCATTTACCTATAGCTCTGCCTGAGCACGAAGGAGCTTAAACACTAATAACTAATAGGGTTGTCCGATATTGGCTTTTTTACCGATAACCAATATACCGATATTGTCCAACTCTTAATTACCGATACCGATATCAACCGATACCGATATATGCAGGGATTATTGTGATTAGGGTAAGCTCAAATTTCATATCACACACACCATATACAGTAAGAACTCCTGTAACTTATTTATAAAGCAAAAAAAATATATATATATTTTATTTTATTTTTTCAAAAACCGATACCGATATTTTCCCGATATCAATTTTTATGCTAATATCGGCCGATAATATCGGGAGGCCGATAATATCGGACATCCCTAATAACTAAGTCACCTGAGTGGGTCAGATAGGGGCTAGAGTTCCATTTCAACACAGAGGAAACATAAAGTAGAGAGCATTCACTCCATGTTGATGCTGAAACAGCAGCAGCGAAAACCTCTGCTAACATAACCCCCGTTCACTGCTTTTTTCACCTCTTTTTCTCCCTAATTTAGTCGTTACGCCAATTCAGTCCTCCCCACACACATCTGTGTGTTAGTCATGCCAATTGATTCCTCCCCACACACATCTGTGTGTTAACACTGCTGTTGTATCTGACTCACACCTGCCAGTGAGGAGCCCCCACCGGGAGGACTTAGTCTTAACCCATTCAACCCGGGAACGCATCCCGGAACGCAGATCTACAAGCTATGAGCTTGTAGATCTGCTATTTTTGAATAGCCAAAGAAATCTAAAATGACACAGATGCGTTCCCGGTCTTAATGGGTTAAGAGCCTTCGTCCTACTCCTTCCGCCCAACCCTCCCTGCTGACAGGTGAAGCCCCCCCCCCCCCTTGCAGTTGTGTTCGTACAGACACTCGATAAAAGACGGATGCACCACGTGGTGGATTCGAACCCACAACCTCTGTGGTGGTGGGCAGCCCACTGCTTTGATAAACAATCATATCGCGCCGGCCAATATGAAGCAACGCCAGGGCACCGAGTGCCGCGCTACAAGCTTGTAGATCTGCTATTTTTGAAAATATGTGCAAATCTTTGAATATATATATTTTCAAAGCGAAGATTTTTAACTCAAATCTTTGCTTCTGGGGGGTCCCTGGAACAAAATATTTTGATGGGGGTCCACGGCCAAATACATATAATTTTGGGGGTCCTTAACATGAAAAAGATTGAGCACCACTGATATAGAAACATACGTTTTTCAGAATACTGTTGAGATTTAGGAGACATGTAGAATTGGCTTCAGGTCTCAATGGATTAAATAAGAATGAAATAATATTATAGGGGTTATAAATAACATAACCCTAACATAAGACCCTAAAACCGAAATAAAGTAACCAAAAACCGAAAAGAAACTAACAAAATCCACCCAAAAAACACAATTTTTTGCGCGAGTGCACGATTCAAGCCATATCTCCGCCTCAGGGAGCAGGGGGGGGGGGGGGGGGGGGGGGGGCACTTCAACTTGAGGTCGCCCTGGGGCACCACATAGTGCTAATCCGGCCCTGAGCACCGCCCTAAAGTCTCGCCCTAAATTTTTATTCTGTGTTGTCAACATTCTTTGTTACAACTGTAAGTCTTATCAGGACATTATTGACTTATATAAGAAGGTCAAAGTAAATGTGGATTTTACAGTGTGGCACTGGGTGATCTCACCAGCCTTGGAAAACAGCAAAGTGATCATGTGCCCTAAAAAGCTGGTAAATCCCTGAACTTACGCTATCCAGACTATTAAACCAGAAGTCAGTAGAAGACATCAAGGCTGTAAAATGAAATGTATATACTTTCCTCCTTACTATATAGCATAATACTGGCATAAATGCTTCTCACTGTGGATAGATTGTATAGTACTGTAATCTTTACCATGTATAGATTGTATATTCCTCATTATCCAATGTAGAGTGACTGATTTTTTGTGCTTTTTTGTCAATTAAAAGGGATAGTTCACCCCCCAAAATGACTTTTCTTCTATCACCCCATGGAGACTTGAATTCATGGATATGTTTTAGTTTTCGTCGCATTCCTAAGCCAATATGTTGATGACTGGCAGCAGTTCTGGTAGGAGACACGAAGAGTCTCCTTTGTGTCTGCTAACGGAACCGCTGCCTAGTGCCTACCGGTCCGCTGGTCATCAAATTATTGGCTTAGAAATGCGACAAAAACAAAAAAATATCCATTAATTCAAGTCTCTATGGCTTGGGGTGACTAATCGATAGAAAAAAAGTTTTTTTAATGCCCTACTTGATCATACTACAGCGTCACACAAAAAGTATCAAAAGTAGCAGATATATAAGCTCGAAACGTGGTGAAAAATGACGCATCTTGAGCTTGTAGATCTGCTACTTTTGCAAAAATTGAATCATAGTTTTTGTCATATGAGGTTTCAACCCGACAGAAATGATATACAGTATTTACCCACACTACTGGGGGTAGATAGATTGTTCACATACATTAATAGCTCACATAAGCAAAACAAACTACATCCATCTCTATAATGTGTATATAATACTGCAGGGGTGTTATTTAGTTATGTAGTAGTGTATGTTTGTTTTTAAACGTAGATCTATTGCTCTAAATGCTGTCTGAGCCGACCTGTTTTTCTTGTAACACACATTTCATTGTACCATTCACCTTGTGTTAACCTGTATATGACTAAGAACGCTGCGCTGAATTAAAAACACCCATAAAAACCATTAAGAAGGCAGTGACCAACGCAGCCAGTATAGGATTCCTTTCAGACTAACAGAGGGCATTCTGGGTCATGAGATAATGCAGGTCAGTAGCAGTCAGTTTGAGGTCAGCAGCAAGAAACAAGATATGAACTGTCTGGGTTTAGGCAGTGATGTAAAGTAACTAACTAAGTACATTTACTCAAGTACTGTACTTGAGTACGATTTTGAGGTATTTTTACTTTACTGGAGTATTTCCAATTTTCAGTACTTTTACTTCTACTCCACTACATCTCAGAGGCAAATATTGTACTTTTACTCCACTACAATTATTTGAAAACTTACGTTGCAAGTTACTTTGCAGATATAAAGTATTACATTATAAAACATACATCCCACTTTAGCCCTATTTTATACATAGGCTATTTGAAAATAGCCGATCTACAAGCTCACAACGTGTCGCATCGCGACGCGTTGTGAGCTTGTAGATCTGCTATTTTCAAACATTTTAGTACTTTTACTTTTGGTACTATAAGTATATTTTGATGCCAATACTTTTGTACTTTTACTCAAGTAACTTTTTGAACACAGGCCTTTTACTTGAAACAGAGTTTTTTTATATTGTGGTATTGCTACTTTTACTTAAGTAAAATATCTGAGTACTTCTTCCACCACTGGGTTTTGGCATGTACTACTCTAGAGTATAGCAGTGGTTCTCAAACATCTCACGGACCCCCAAATGTATATATATTTGGCCTCGGACCCCCATCTGAAAATATGTTGTACCAAAGACACCCAGAAAAGACGACTTGAGTTAAAAAAAAACGTCTAAATTATTCCACTATTTTTCTATTTGAATCCTGAAAAGTAACAGTTGTGGAGATATGAGGTTTCCACGCGACAGCGATGATAATGTGAATGTGTATGAACCGCCTCCTGTTTGAATTGAACCTTTACTCAACCAGCTGCTGCCATGGAGACGCAGAGAGCGCCATGTCAACAAACTGCCAAGAGGCGATAAAAGCAGTCAAATGCAAACAATGCATCATATGACTTGTAGAGCAAGGTTGAGATTTACTACACAACAAAACATTTACAAAAGGTAACCAAATTATAGACCCTAAGCCAGAGGTCTTCAACAGGTGGTCCGCAACCCCTAGGGGGTCCGTGGAGGTACTGCAGGGGGTCCGCGAAATTGTTGTTTGATTAAACAATATTTAAAAAACTTAAAAAATTAAAAAAATCCCCCAACATTTTCAAATTGTCTTTAAACATAACATGAATGCACCATATTTTAGCAAACAGATAATAAATGCACAATAACATGGTATGTTTATACATATTTAGTTGAGAAAGGTCCTTTTACTACTGGGACAGGTGCAAGCAGGCAGACATATAAAACATGTCTATGTTTAGACATATAAAACACATGTGGTAGCCCCCACTACCCTACGAGGTGGGGGGTCCTGGCTCCACTACCCTACGAGGTAGGGGGTCCTGGCTCTATCTTCCCATCAGTTTGGAGGTCCCTGGCCTGAAAGGTTTGAAGACTCCTGCCCTAAGCGGAGTATGGGTCCCTTAAAATGTTCTAATGAAAATGGTTTACTAAGGACCTTCTACAACACATGAGACCTCATGCTGTGTTCACACTATAGCTCTGGTCTCCAGCATTAAGGAGTTACGATGTATGGAGATAATCTGGCAAGTGCAATAATACTCCATTGCACTAATATTACACATATGTGTAATATTAGTGCAATGGAGACCAAGTGAAGTGTGTATGAGAGGTGCAATACAGGTAATGCTAAGTGATTGAAAGCTTAACATGTAAAGTACCAAGTTGAGCTTTTCTGTTGACAGTGTAATTGGGCTGGACCAAGTCACAATGGCAGAGGGGGGGGATTGTTTGTGACCCTGTAACCTGTGTTGGAGCTCCTGTTTTATGTCTTTTTGGTGTCAGTGAATGAAGCACTTTTTTTGGTTGCACTTTACATACAAGCGCCTCTGTACTGCTTCCAGCTGCGAAATGGCTCATTCTCACAGGGCGGTATAGGGGGCCTGGTGGTATAGACCGCTGCAGGACTCAGTTCAATGAAGTATATAGGGTTTAAATGGAGGGTTTTATGCAACCCCGGGGCCAAAGACTTTTTGTTAGCAGAACTAGTGCCAACGTTCATGAAGCCAACAAGCAGTCTGAACAGAAATCAAACAGAGTGTCTTTCTAAAGTGTACCGATGAAAAAAAAGAGACTGGAGAGACCAGCTGTACCAAAACACCCACTACCACTGTCTGGAGGCCACTAGCACAGTGGTTCTCAAACTTTTTCATGCCAGGGACCCCCAAATTGACACTTATTAGCCTGCGGACCCCCATTTGAAAAAATATTCCAGGGACCCCCATAAGAGACGATTTTTACGGCTCTAGCAGTGATATTCAACCATTTTAATTTCAAGGACCCCCAGTTTGACTTTAGTTAGGCTATGGATTTATTAGGCTATGGACCCCCATTTAATGGCATTTCTATTTCTGGCACTCCACTTTATACTTTAAAAGCAATGTAAATTTAACTCTGAGAGTGTACAAATGGAACAAATGGAACCAAATTGGAACAAAAGGAACAAATGGAACAAATGGAACCAAATGGACCCTAACGGGTCCATTTGGTTCCAGTCTGTACACTCTCAGAGTTACAGACTCATAAGGGTCCATTTGGTTCCTAACTAGCCATAATTTTGCTGGGGACCGCCTGGAACTCCCTCAAGGACCCCTGGGGGTCCAAAACTGACTTTTCAGGATTCGAATTCAAAAGTATCAAAAGCAGCAGATCTACAAGCTCAAAACGTGTAGATCTGCTACTTTTGATACTTTTGTGTGACGCTGTAGTATTAAAAAAACACAAAAAAAAACAAAAAAAACATGTTAGAATATGGAGATAAGAGGTTTCTACCCGACAGCGACCCTATCCTTGTTGTCGGGCAGAAACCTTGTATCTCCATATTTCATCTTTGTGTTTCCACGCGCACGCGCGTGGTAGTCGAGTCAGCGCGCGCACGCACGCACACACACACACACACACACACACACACACACACACACACACACACACACACACACACACACACACACACACACACACACACACACACACACACACACACACACACACACACACACACACACGACGTTGGCAGGATTATCAGTGAGTGCAGGTCATGTGTGTTTAAACTACATTCCTACCACATTCTGTCCTACAGAAAACAACAGTACTGAGACTTCAAACAGCGTTTCCTTGCATATGGATGGAATCTGCTTTTCAAAATAAACTTTGACAACAGAAAATGTTAAAAACAATAGCAGATGTACAAGCTTGTATACTGTATCTACGACGGAGTATTAGTATCTGCTATTTTTGAGAACCACTGTTCTCTAAAAAAACACAGTTCTAACTCCTAAGATGGTGTTAAAACATGCTGAGAGAGAGACAGTGTAGGAGAGACAGACGGTAGGAAAGCTGAGAGACAGACGGCGTGGGAGAGACAGACAGTATGAAAGCTGAGAGACCAGACGTGTGGGAGAGACAGACAGTATGAAAGCTGAGAGACAGACAGTGTAGGAGAGACAGACGGTAGGAAAGCCTAGAGACAGACAGTGTGGGAGAGACAGACAGTATGAAAGCTGAGAGACAGACAGTATGAAAGCTGAGAGACCAGACGGTGTGGGAGAGACAGACGGTAGAAAAGCTGAGCGAGAGAAAGTGCGGGAGAGACTACAGACGGCCAGGGCCCAAGAGTTTTAAACTTTTAATCCTTATCCGATCAGATTTGGATTTTGGGTAAACAAAAACAAAAAAACAACATTGGGATAACTTCGATATCCGATCTGTGATCATACTGACAAAACTGTCAAAATCTCTAACATCCAAAATTCTAATCTCATCCACTTGGATAGGAAATAAAAGTTCTGAACTCTTGGTCACTGACGATCAGAGATCATCTCCATGTAGCCTGCTGAACTTCAGACCTCCCAAAACAAATACTGTACAACTGACTCGACTACCACTCGGCCTAAAGCCCATGACCCACCTAATTCCAACACACTTTACAAGCAAATATCAATGGGATTGGTATTTAAGATACTCACAGGGCCAGTGCCCACATACCGGTCTAAC
>NC_139957.1:39989569-40042069 GCF_963454915.1 Gymnoscopelus microlampas
CCTCTACAGACAGACAGATACAGACATATAGTAAGCCTATGTTCAGTTCTGTTCAGTTTTGTATTTTCGGATATTGGACACATAAACACACAACATAAATAGTGAAGTACGTTTCATTAAGCGCCAATGTTTTACAATGATTGTCCAAGTGTCTGAAAAAAGGGCTAGGGAGAAGCACTAAGCTTGTCGGACCCTACATTTCCTTTTGAAAATGCACGCCTCATGGCGCATCTGTTTACCTACATACACACATACATTCCACATATATACATACTCCTATACACTGCAATATAATAATCCAGACAATATTGAGTTGTTTTTTTTTCGGATCTGGAAAACCGCCGGTACGGACAAATTCCAAATTGGCACAAACCAAACCATCCTATGGTCATCGGCAACTCACACGTCACTATAGGTTTGAAGTCAATCGGTCAAACAGTGCACACACACACACACACACACACACACACACACACACACACACACACACACACACACACACACACACACACACACACACACACACACACACACACACACACACACACACACACACACACACACACACACAATTTAGTGTATAAATGGTCCATTTGGTAATGGAACCAAATGGACTCGGGTCCATTTGGTTCCATTACGGGTCCATTTGTATGGACTACTGTATGGTCCTCCATTAGAGGTTTGTCTTTACATTACATTACATTACAGTCATTTAGCAGACGCTTTTATCCAAAGCGACTTACAATAAGTGTATTCAACATAGGTAGGGAACGAAAACTACTAATCACCAGAAGTTTTAAGTACATTTCCTGCAAAAACAAGCAACCAAGAGTATACCTAGCGCTAAGGTAAAAGTGCAATATATCAGCTACCTACTTTCTTAAACAGATGAGACAAAAATGGCAAAATCAAATGAGCACGAGCTAAAACAAATAAGTGTATTGACTAAACAAGATCCAATAAAACAATACAAAAATAAAACAAGAGTTCGTACAACTAGTTAACAACAAGTAGGCCAGGCAAACCTCTCCCCACCATCAGACAGTAAACTAAACCAGTAGTTCTCAACCTTTTCCATGTCAAGGACCCTCAAATTGATATATATTTGGCCACGGACCCCTTTCTCAAAATGTTTTGTGCCAGGGACCCCCAGACGAGAAGATGTATGTAAAGAAAATTATTCAACAAAAGTAGCAGATGTACAAGCTCCCAGCGCGGCATGAAGTGACACGCTGTGAGCTTGTATATCCGCAATTTTTTTATAGCCAACATATAAAATATGGATAAAGTGTTTAAAATGATTGTGATGTAATAACAAATTTTGCTGGGGACCCCCTGGAACCTCCCCAAGGTCCCCGGACCCCACTTTGAGAAACAATGAACTAAACTACACAGCCAGAGCTCTCCGTTTCATTTTGAGTTACTGTACGGTAAAAAATGTAAACAATGTAAAGGCTCTATTAAATATGTCAGACACTTGCACAGGAAACTGGGTTCAAATCCGGGATAGAAGAGGAAAGTTACAGAGTGCAGCTTTAATGTTACATTATCATTAAAATCATAGCGTTTTGCCAATTATTTTGGGGCCCTCGTGCAATATCCTAAGGAATGGCTGTCCTAGACTTTTCTCCCAAGCTGTGGAGTGGAATGACCTCTTTACCCCTCCCCCTCAGTCAGGGGACTGCAGACTCACACAACATTGTCCACCAGGCATATTATCATGCCCTTTAACCCATTAAGACCTGGCTGAGGCCGATCAAATGCCTTCTAAACCAGTGGTTTTCAAACCTTTTCGTGCCAAGGACCCCCAAATTGATATGTATTTGGCCGCGCCCCCCCCCCCCCCCCCCCCCCCCCCCGTCTGAATTTTTGGGGTGCCAGGGAGACCCCCGGAAGAGAAGATTTAATGTTAAAAAATTCAAACATTTTCGAGATTTTTAAAAAACATATAGAAAATAGCAGATGTACGAGCTTGTACATCTGCTATTTTCGAGAACCACTGTTCAAAACCACCATTCTAAATCCTAAGAGTTTTCTGAAAAACATATGTTGCTATTATATAAATATGTATATAAATATATATATATATATATATATATATATAATCTAAAATGACACAGATGCTTTCCCGGCTTTAATGGGTTTTTAACTTCCTCATCAATTTCAAGGACTGCCTTTTATTTCCCCTACGTAACATTTCAAAATTCATCCCGTCTCAAAAAAAGATGCAGAAAAATGTGCTCATGCATTTGTTTACTTCCTCCCAAGTCTGGCAAAAATAAGGAAACTTTCCTTTCTTTTTTGCAGAGCTCGGAATCTGTTCTTGAGAGATGACTTCCTCCCAGACTGCATTATTATTGCAACTTGTTATTATCAGGCTGGAGCCAACAAGTCTAAAAGATGCTGCAGTTGGTGCAGAATGCTGCTGCTGCTACGTGTACCGACAAGAACTACTAAAAGCAGTCTGCAAATCTACTAAAATGCTCTGCATTTCTCGTAGCAACTTCATCCAAAGTGTTTTACAATGTGCATCACATTCACACATTCACTCACTCTGACGGCGGAGGAAACCATGAGAGGCACCAACCTGCTCAGTGGTGTAAATTAACTAAGTACATTTACTCAAGTACTGTACTTAAGTACAAGGGTTGAAGTATTTTTACTTTACTGGAGTATCTCCAATTTTCTGTACTTTTACTTCTACTCCACTACTTCTCAGAGAAAAATATTATACTTTTCACTCACCTACAATTATTTGAAAACTTTAGTTACTAGTTACTTTGTAGATTTTGATTATTATTACAAAACATACATCAACCACTTTAGCTCTGTATACATTTCGGCCATTTGAAAATATCCGATCTACAAGCTCACAATATTCTGAGCTTGTAGATCTGCTATTTTCATTATTTTCATACAGTTAAATTGACATAGTTTTTACATTATAAATCGCGGTCCAAGTGATAGAAATGCCATTAAATGGGGGTCTGTAGCCCTAATGTATGTCAAACTGGAGGTCATTGAAATTAAAATGGTTGAGAATCACTGCTAGAGCCGTAAAAAATCTTCTCTTATGGGGGTCCCTGGCATATCTTTTGAAATGGGGGTCCGCGGGCTAATAAGTGTAAATTTGGGGGTCCTTGACATGAAAAAGTTTGAGAACCCCTGCTGCAGGAGACACGCTGCCTAAACTAAACTAAACTGTCACATCCCTCCACAGTGGGAATGACATCATGTCATAAGAACGATTGGCTGGCATCATAAATACTGAGATAAAACCGATTGACTGACATCGTAAACACTGAGATGAAACAATCTAACAGATTTCCCCTCCAGTAAGTAATGATGACATCATCAGCAGTACCCGGCTCTCTCTCTCACTTCCCTGCACTGATGACATCACTGTGATGACATCACTGTGATGACATGACATCACCACCATGTATAGGAAATGTCACATTATTACAGAGATACATTCAACATTAGGTTATCTGATCAAGCCAGGGGCAGTGCGTGTGTGTGTGTGTGTGTGTGTGTGTGTGTGTGTGTGTGTGTGTGTGTGTGTGTGTGTGTGTGTGTGTGTGTGTGTGTGTGTGTGTGTGTGTGTGTGAAGAAAGACCTTCACTGTGGCAAACACTCAACAGCTGTCCTCAGCTGTGAAAACACACAAGTGTGTGCGCACGCACACACACAAACTAGGGGTATATCAGTGACTAAATTCTTTGATAGCACCCTGGACAGCTTCATGTCACACATTCATGGATGGGTGTCACACACACATGATGTGTCTTGACACACACACACACACACACACACACACACACACACACACACACACACACACACACACACACACACACACACACACACACACACACACACACACACACACACACACACGGCTTGTTGTCTACTTGGCTGCTCAGTAACACTGCAACATTTATCTCAGACCAACAATGCTGAAAAATAACAGATCTACAAGCCATTAGATCTCAGTTGTTTTGGGCAAGAATAAGCAACTCTAAAATAGGATTAAACGTGGGCAACCACCCACAGGGCTGGGAATTTGGAGGATGTAGAGATTAACAGATTACATTCTTATTACATTCCAGCACGTTTCCCTGTTGCACTTTATATGACTTTGGAATGTCGACACAATTAATATAATAATAATAATAATAATAATAATAATAATAATAATAATAATTAATAGTCATACTACTACTACTACTACTACTACTAATAATAATAATAATAATAATAATAATAGCTAAGAAAGAAAGAAAGAAAAATGGGTCGTACATTAGCTATTTTGGCTGTTTTGTGGTCAAATATAATAACTCACAGGGCAAACAGCAGGCTATGATCATCATCACAATATAGATTATATTGATATATAAATATTGACAACCCGAGATGTTCCAGCCAAAGCTGTGTGGAGACAGATGGGGATGCATAATAAACACTGGTGGAAAGTAACTAAGTACATGTACTGTACTTAAGTACAATGTTGAGGTATTTTTACTTTGCTGGAGTATTTCCAATTTTCGATACTTTTACTTCTACTCCACTACATCTCGGAGGCAAATGTTGTACTGTTTATTCCACTACAATTATTTGAGTTACTAGTTACTTTGTAGATGTTGATTATTATTAAAAAAGATACAGTAACCACTTCAGCCTTTATATACATTTCGGCCATATGGTTTATTTTCAAAAATGTCTGGAGTATTTCCAATTGTCTATACTTTTACTTCTATCCACATCCCAGAGGCAAATATTGTACTTTTACTCCACTACTACAATTATTTGAAAACATTAGTTACTAGTTATATTGCAGATATAAATTACATTATTTTACTCAAGCACATTTTTTTGAATTCCATACTTTTTAACAGTGTGTTTCTACATTGCAGTATCAGTATTGATACTTTTACTTAAATAAAACATGTGAATACTTTTTCCACCACTGGCGTTAGCCAGTGGTGGAAAAAAGTATTGAAATGTTTTATTTAAGTAATAATAATGTTTTATTTAAGTTAATAAAATATTCAATCAATCAATCAATAGTTGTAATAAAACTCACCATTGCTGTTGCTGCAGGTTCCTGGACGAAGAAGAAGAAGAAGTTGCAGCGAGAAGAACAGAGAGCAAACAGCAGCAAATGCTCTCATTGTGTCATTATTATTAGTATTATTATGACTATTATTACACAATACAACGTCTTTCACACTTTATATTCCATGTGAATCCAATCCTGGAGTTTCTCCAGTCCTCCAATCTGGAGGAAGAACAACATTAATCCAACAAACAAACACAAGAACAGAACAATAAATCCCTCAGTAGGAGAAGAGAAGCATCCATTGAAGCTTGTTTGTTCTGGTGAAGAACAAACAAACAGTCACAGCAAAGTGGAGTAAAAGAAACAACGCGTTAACCGGGCCAGTTAAACCATTTCAAAAAACGTCTCTTTGTTTGGTTAGAATAAGGTTTAATAACGGTGTGAAGCCGGTGTTCCTAAAGCAGTGGATGTGGTGTTTGGTAATAATAATGTGATAGTTTGTTTTGTTGTGCGGGTCGCAGCGGAGGAGCGGAGCTCTGTGTGTGTTGTCGTGAGTGAGTGGAGGAATGTGGGAGAAAGTTGGCTCGAGCTTAGTCGTGGTTCACATGACGCTCGTCTGTCACGAGCGTCATGGCGCTACTAGTTCTTGTTTTTTTGAAAGCTTTAATTTTACAACCCTTGCATCTACATAAACGTTCAGATTTCAAATATAAAGTGCTTTCCACCCGGCCACGGATGTAACAAGTTAAATCGCATGGGTCTAAGTACCTGTATATTCCGTATTGTTCAATAAAAAAGCATTTGAATCAAATTGGCGGCCATTCTTTTTTTTTAAATCATGTATCAGAGCGGCGCAATACACCTTCAAACCAATAGGGGCGCGTAGTTAAAACCATATATAGAAAATTCGAAGAAAATGGTCGGCAATCGGATTAAAAAGCTTTTTATTGAACAATACAGAAGATAAAGGTACTTAGCTTTATGCGCTTTAACGTGTTACATCCGTGGCCGAGGGGTCAGCACTTTATATTTGAAATTTGAAAGTTTATGTAGATGTACTGAGTGTAAATGTAAAATTCCCAAAGCACAGGAACAAGTAGCGTCATGACTGTCTGTCATGGTATGACACTCGTGTTTCAGGGCTAGCTCAGGCTGGTCAGTCCTGCAGAGCTTATTGTAGTGAAACCGCGCCACCTAGTGGCCGGGAAAAGGCAGTATTTTGTCAGATAGAATGATCTGATTTTAAATCAGTTCATCCAGTGGTGGTTCATTCAGAAGATTCAGAACCACTGGTTCTCAAACCTTTTTCATGTCCAGGACCCCCAAAATGACTATATATTTGTCCACGCACCCCTAGCCCTGGTCCAGAGCGTTAGTGAGTTCTCTCTAAAGCTCTGGACCAGGGCTAACGCACCCCCCATTTGAAAATGTTTTGTGCCAGGGCCCCACAGAAGAGAAGATTTGTGTTTAAAAAGAAAAATCAAAATGATTCAACATTTTGAGAACCAATGAGTAAATCAACATATTAATAACATAATGTTATTAATAATATTTTACTTTCAAGAACCCCCAGTTGAATATGCATTAGGCTACCGACCCCCTTAACTCTGGGAGTGTACAAATGGAACCAAATGGACCCGTAAGGGGTCCTGGTAGAAAACCAACAGTACTAGAGGTCCTGGTAGGATATAAAACCATCAGTACTAGAGGTCCTGGTAGGACAGAAAACCAGCAGTACTAGAGGTCCTGGTAGGACAGAAAACCAGCAGCACTAGAGGTCCTGGTAGGATAGAAAACCAGCAGCACTAGAGGTCCTGGTAGGATAGAAAACCAGCAGTACTAGAGGTCCTGGTAGGACAGAAAACCAGCAGTACTAGAGGTCCTGGTAGGACAGAAAACCAGCAATACTAGAGGTCCTGGTAGGATATAAAACCAGCAGTACTAGAGGTCCTGGTAGGATATAAAACCAACAGTACTAATTACTATAGGTCCTGGTAGGATATAAAACCAACAGTACTAATTACTATAGGTCCTGGTAGGATATAAAACCAACAGTACTAGAGGTCCTGGTAGGACAGAAAATCAACAGTAGAGGTCTTGGTATGTACTGTAAACATCCATGTTATCATTGCTCCAAAGTGCAGAGAAAACTCAATAAAAAAGATCTCAAAATTAAATACCGTATGTCAATAATAAATTAAAACTATAGATTTGTGATCTTTGGCTTCGTGGTTAGATTTAGAAGCCTGTTCGATCACATAAAGATCACAGGTTCGAGCCCCACTGCAGCCAGTGTGTGTGACCAGACGCGTTCGTCTCTGGATGAATGAGTGAAATGAAAATATGAATGTATTAATGTATCTTTATTGGTAGATCAGTGAGGTGACGTCTGACAACAACACAATATGAACCATGAAGCTGCTCAGGCAAAGGAGTGTGTTTTTAAACGTCACAGGTCATGACTAGGGGTTTGTTAGACCATTGGTTCTCAAAGTGGGGTCCCCAGGGGTCCTTGAGGGGGGGGGGGGGGTAACCAGGGGGTCCCCAGCGAAATGTGTTAATAAAGCATCACAATCATTTTAACTCCTTTATCCATATATTTCATACTTTGGCTATTCAAAAATAGCAGATATACAAGCTCATAGCACGGCACCGAGTGCCACGCTATGAGCTTGTAGATCTGCTATTTTTGAAAAATCGTGAACATTTTGTGCACATCTTTGAAGAAATATTTTTTTTAAAGCCAACAGTTGTAACTCAAATCTTTGCTTCTGGGGGTCCCTGGAACAAAACATTTTGAGATGGGGGTTCGTGGCTAAATACAAACTAATTTTGGGGGTCCTTGACATGAAAAAGTTTGAGAACCACTGGTTTAGACATCAAAGTCAAACCAAACGATAAACAGTTAACCACTATGTACCATGTACCTTGTCGCACGACGAATAGCGGAAAATATCCGTTGTGAGCTTGTAGATTGGCTATTTCTGAACATTTTTAAATGTTTCGCTTTTGAAAAATATTGAAATGTTTTGCCTTACATAACGACATGCCCAAAATAGGGACATCATGTTGAAAATGGTTAACAGGCGTTTGACCCCGCAGGACAGAGCCAGGGATGCACAGACTCATAAATACATCAAAATCACAAAATGGACTCATACGTTATACAATTTCCATACATTCCATACTGCAATGTGCTCTTTATAGAATGAATCTTGCTGAACAAAGCCTTGTGTTGCTGCACAATCATGCATGCTTAGAATTAAAAGTTATTTTGTTAATTTTTATTAAACCTGAGCAAATTCTACACACCATTAACATCCCATCTGCCAGAGCAAACATTACATCAGTCATAACATTTGACAGAACTTACGGAATTCCGAACATGAATGTATGACGCAGGTAAAGAATAATATAAACGTCATTAAATAAAAAAACTAATGTTATTGTGAGTTTTTACGTTCGCTCAAAACACAAGCACCATTTCTCCCGACATATGCGGATGCAGCTGTTAAAATAAATATAGTAAACTGTACACATGCTGAAATGGGAATTGATCAATGAAGCTGATCGATCAATCAATCATTTGATCTGTAGGGGAAGGAACCTTAGCGTGAAAGAACACCGACAGCCTCAAACATCAACATACTACATCAACAAAAGATTTAGATAATTTATTAAAATATTTAAAATTAAATAAGGTTGTGTGATACAGTGATCATTTCATCCAGGACAGGAGATGGTTTGAACCTTAGAACGCTGCTATCCTGTAAATCAGTGGTTCTCAAACATTTCATGTCATTTGGCCACGGACCGCCATCAGAAAATATGTTGTGCCAGGGACCCCCGCCACACAAGATCTGTTGTTAAAAGGTTTGTAAAAATATTCCACATTTGTCGAATGATTCGAAGATGATTTGAAGGTTAAAGTGGTTAAACTGACTGTGATGACGCCATATTATCACATTTAGCTGGGGGGACCCCCTGGATTGGAACCCCCCTCCTCAAGGACCCCTGGGGGTCCCCAGACCCCACTTTGAGAACCACTGCTTTAAGGGAAAACGTCACAGGCTCAATCCCCTCGACTACAACCACCCATGTCCACCATGAACCAACCCATTTGTCCTGTTCAATGCCTCGCTGCATTCCACGTCCGTCTGGATCAGTCTAAACTGAAGCTTCATTTATACCGTAAGTGACCAGTATAATTCAGACATTCTCTCAGTATTCGGGAGCAGAAGGATTCCAAAGGAATTTAAAGATAACATGCCATGCTGATGCTCCACCAAAAACATACGTTTCTCAACCCGAGGTTTCTGACCAGAAAGTGGGTCTTGAAATGTTCTGACATGGTCAGCGACAAATAGCAGCTTTACTAATGCTTAACTATTACTTAAAGACCAGCTGAAATGGCTCTTCATCACCATATCGCAACGTATTTCTTAGTGACAAAAGGGTCCGGGTGAATCTTAGCCAATGACAACGATGGGGGCGGGGTTAAACCAGCTGAGTTTTACAGGCACTGGTCACCATATTATTAGTTGAAAATTGGTTACAACTGTACCTGCTGATGTAATCATGCATTACGTTTTGCATTCGTTAGTAATTAAGATTGGCCTTTTAATATAAAACCATTCCAAAAAAAAAAATACAAATTTGACATCTATTGTTAACCATCTCCCCATTATGACCACAGTTTCTTTATTCATTTTAGCTGGTCTTCAATACCGTATACCGGGTCCTTTCGTTGAGCTGTTTTTGACCATCAGGTACATTGTTATGAAGACACACTGTACAGGTACAGTCTGTGACTGCCTGCCTCTCTCAGCGGTTTGAATCTGGAACATATCAATCAATCTCTCTTTCTCATAGCCAGGAAGGTTTGGCCACATTTGACATTTACACAGAGCCTCTCTCATAAAGATACAATTCACATCAAAACACGTCAATGAGAAGGTAGTTATTAAGTCAAGCATCTGTGTGAATGCGATCATCTCAGTGTAACCCCCCCCCCCCGCCCCCCCCCCTCCAACCTTAAGATGGCATGTGATAGATCCTCTCTCTTTCTGTTGTTCTGGAAAGCACTTAAGTGATGCTGAAAGAAGAAGAATTGTATAAATAATAAAATTGAAATGTTTTGAATGCAGTGTTTGAATACAGACGACCCTGTACTTCCTCGTTTCTTCAGCCTGCTCAGCAGCAGGGTAATCTAATGAGCCAGAGCGAACCGGCCTTGGAATGGAAAGTTTGCAGGTTCAATCCCGGTTCGCGAGGCATTGATTCATTGGACCCAGGACTCGGCCCTGTGTATGTTCTCTTACTAGGAGAGTCTGATTAATGTCCAACTGAACTGTCTGGCGTCTTTTTTATTGTGGTTATTGTTTGTTATTATAGTGCTGCATGTTGTTAGGGAGCCATCATCATCATCATCATCATCACCACCTCTCAGGCTTTTCACTTGCAGATCAGCATCCTGCCCCCAGGGGGCAAGTTTTTTTGTTGTGCTGTTTACTTCAGGCAAACTTCTTCTTGGTGGCGGTGAATCGCTCCATATACTGAGAAGAGGAAGAGAAAAAATAGTTAGAGATTCTTTCTAGGCCAGTGTCAATGGTCAATGCAATTTTTCTATTGACACGATCTGCATAGGTGCCGCACTGTAGTAGCTACAACATTTTTCAGTCCCGAGGAATATTTTATTTTCTGGCCAAAAAGTGTATTTTTAAGACGGAAGGTGGGGGCGCTGAGAGTCTTCCCACCAAGGAGAGTAGGCTTTTAACACATTAAAACAGTCAGTTTGTTTTGTGAGTATAGCGAAAGTGTATTCTTTATTTTCTACCTAAGTCGAGAGACTGGGCTAGTAGGGGAATAGAGAAAAAAAGCCCAAAGAGTCACCTAGCGTTAAGGAGAACTCCTTAAGGCTATGGACCAGAGCTAAAAGGTCTGTAACTCTGAGAGCGTAGAAATGGAAACAAATGGAGGCCCTGAAATTAAAAGGGTTTCAGGAGCTGGGAGGCACACTGGAGCCAGAGGTTTGGTGGAAAGCACTGAAGTCAAAGACAGCTGGGTGGACAAGCTAATGATATCATTGTTGTCGGGGCAGAAACCTCTTATCTCCATATTCTAACTTCTCGTGTTTGTTTAGTAAATTAACGCCCTACTTGATCATACTACAGCGTCACACAAGTAGCAGATCTACAAGCTCGGTTTTGAGCTTGTGGATCTGCTATTTTTTAATTTGAATCCTGAAAAGTAACAGTTTTGGACATATGAGGATTCCGCCCGGAGGTTGTTTACTTTAACCAGGGTCCCCACACATTTTTAGCAATGAATTTCCAAAACTTTTCCAAAACTTTTCCAGAATATTTAGCCCAATTTCCAGGCCTATATAACAATCATTCGGCGCAATAATGTGTCTCTTACTCCTATGTAGAATGCCCAAAGATTGGCAGTGTAGCAAAAATAAAGTTTGAGACATACATTAGGCTGCCGTCACACAGCCCGTTCGGCGAAAAACTACTTATGTTACATATTTCGTGTAATATTATTCATGTTTATGAAAATGTTTTGTTTTAACAAAATCAATAGCCAAAAACAATGTATAGCCAAATATTTTTCCAGGACCCTTGATAAATTCCAGGACCTTTGATGATGTTTGATCAATTTCAAACCTTTTCCAGTACTGGATTTTTTTAAATTTTATTTCAAAATATTTCCAGGAATTTCATGACCGTGGGGACCCTGTTTAACGTGCACACTGTCATTTCATTGCAGTATCTAAAGAGCACATCAAGGTTTATGAGCGACTGGGGCAATGTGTGGGGCTGTCATCGTGAGACTTAATTATTGACAGCCTGTCAATAGACCAATTATTTGTTTACTAACATTGAGACTGGACGCACAGGTGATTGTTTCACGCAATCAATTCCCAACCTGTTGTTTTGGGGTTCGCTGGTTTCAGCACACCCCAACACCCTCTTGTGTGTTGGCTAGTGAGGCGCATCCTAGCGAGACCTGATGATAGAATGGGTTTCATTGCGTGCATACTGGTTGCACGCGTCGCATACTGGTTCTTATCAGTGCGACGTCGTCTGTTAAGGGGTCTATAACTAAGCAACTAATAAGCCTCGCTGTTATCCCTCTGCTTCCCTGTTCCAGTAGTGCAACCAGTGACGGAGAGTTCACAGGTTCAATCCCCGCCCGGCGTGCATACCCTGGTTGCGAGTCACTGATTGGACCCAGGACTTGGCGAGTGTGTTCTCTTATTAGGAGTCAGATTATGAACGAGAGAGAGAGACAGAGCGACAGAGAGAGACAGACAGATTATGAACGAGAGAGAGAGACAGAGAGACAGAGACAGATTATGAACGAGAGAGACAGACAGATTATGAACGAGAGAGAGAGACAGAGAGACAGAGCGACAGAGAGAGAGAGAGAGAGAGACAGACAGAGAGAGAGAGATATTGTCTCTGTCGGTTGGAAACCTCAAGTGTCCAACACCGTTTCTCTTCAGGATTCAAATTCAAAAGCATCAAAGTAGCAGATCTACAAGCTCAAAACGCAGAGCGAACGAGCTTGCGGATCTGCCACTTTTGATGCTTTTGTGCGACACTGTAGTATGATCGAGTAGGGCGTTCATTTGCGAGATTAATTAAAGAGGTTTCTGCCCGACAGTGACGATACATAAGTGTGTCCAACACGCTTGCTTTCAATGAGGACAGATCTATGGCTGTATTCATCCCTGCTCTGTGACACAGCCCACTAGTGGCCACACTGCTTGTTGCACAACAACTACGGAAGCTGGGAAGCCAAGTCAACATTACCAGCAACTATTTAAAAAAATGAAGAAAAAAAAACAATTATTAGTAGTAGTGTAGTCGTTGATCTAAATGTAGTACTAGTACTCAGTACTACTATATGTATGAGTCTATATTTGACCTGAAGAGTTGACAGATTATGACGAAGGGGGTCTTAGCTAAACCACCCGAGCCTCAACTTTCACCAACTGATCCCTCTAATTGGAGAGAGAAAAGCCTGAGCGAGAGAATGGCACAAAATCCCATTATTGCCGAGAGCTTAGCTAACTTGGCTAGTCGCTAGTTCTCCCAGTGCGGCCGGCCGGCTGGCCGGCCCCACACACACACACACACACACACACACACACACACACACACACACACACACACACACACACACACACACACACACACACACACACACACACACACACACACACACACACACACACATCCTTCAATACACAACAACAACCTCAGTCATATGACGGTGTTTAATTATTGTGGATTATGAATGTGTGTGTGTGTGTGTGTGTGTGTGTGTGTGTGTGTGTGTGTGTGTGTGTGTGTGTGTGTGTGTGTGTGTGTGTGTGTGTGTGTGTGTGTAAACACATTGGTTCTGTACTGTAAAGAGTGTGTCACTGTCCAATGAAAACATGACAGCTGTTTAGGCAACAGTGGGATTCTCTCTCTCTTCTTTTCCCATGTGCTAGTTCTATGTTACAGTGGTACCCAACCTTTTCCGGATCAGGGTCCACTTGAAAAGCGTTCGGGGTAGGGATGCAAATTATCGATGAATTCATTAATTGATAGTTGATAACCTTATCGATCGATTAATTGATGAGTGGTGTTTTTTAGGAACAAAACCGAAAATGAGTGCAGAAACATAATTGCCTTGAGGTATATATCACACACACACACACACACACACACACACACACACACACACACACACACACACACACACACACACACACACACACAAGACTGTATGACGGAAGCATTTGAAAATTGTGTGAGGCAACAGTCTGGCTCGCGAGACTACCCCACCCCCAACATCGCTGAAGAAGTGCCCTTGAGCAAGGCACTGAACTCCTAAACTGCTCAGTGGCCAACAGTATAAGACTGGTCGGCTCCCAGGTTTTAATGTGTGTGTGTGTGTGTGTGTGTGTGTGTGTGTGTGTGTGTGTGTGTGTGTGTGTGTGTGTGTGTGTGTGTGTGTGTGTCTGTGTGTGTGTCTGTGTGTCTGTGTGTCTGTCTGTGTAGCAGGGCGTTCCTGAAAAAGATAATTCATTCTCAGTGAACCTCCCCTGGATAAATAAAGGTTAAAAAAAAAAACCAAACCATAACAGCTGTCTAGGCAACAATGGGATTGTCTCTCTTTCTTCTGTTCCCAGCTGTGTGTGTGTGTGTGTGTGTGTGTGTGTGTGTGTGTGTGTGTGTGTGTGTGTGTGTGTGTGTGTGTGTGTGTGTGTATGCACATAGCACATGGACTGTGTACTTATCGTTACTGTCCGGCAGAAACCTCTTATCTCCATATTTTAACTAACTGTGTTTTTTTTCATAAATTAACGCCCTACTTGATAGCGTGTCGAGCTTGTAGATCTGCTACTTTTGTTACTTTTGAATTTGAATCCTGAAAAGTAACAGTTTTAGACATATGAGGTTTCCACCCGACAGAGATGTTACACCACCACACAACTTCATGGACCTGCGTTCCTGAATATTTTTCAAAACCCATATTATTTATGTGGTGAAAAGACTAAGCTAGCCATGCATGCTACACGGATGCTCATATCTGAACAAATGGACACGCTGCTGTGTTGACGCATGACAGTCACGTAACTTAAGACTATCCTAGATAGTTGCGTACGTGGTCTGCACTTTTTCTCTACACCAAATCTATTCCCCCGAAAATAGCCAAGATTTTCGGCAGTGGTGTCGTCTCGATCTTTTTTTCAGAGGGGCATCCTGTAATTATTCCCTCCCACACTCACGGCAAGCGCACTCACACATTCACGTGGTCACTGAATGAAATAACTTCTAGACTTCTACACAAATGTTCCCTGGGGTTTTATACCGTGTGCCAATATTGCACGTGACGTACGTGCAGTTTCTGTTCAATACTGATTTAAGCGTTCGATAAGTGGCTCAAAAGGTAGAGCAGGTCGTCCATTGATCCGTGGGTCGGCGGTTCGAATCCCGGCTCCTCCTGTCTACACGTCGAAGTGTCCTTGGGCAAGACATTGAACCCTACATTGCCTCCAATGTAGTCGGTCGGCGCTAGCTTGGCGCTAGCTTGCCACCATTGGCGTGAGAATGTGGGGAAAGTGAGGATGCTGGCGTGACTGTTTGCCGCTTCGCCTCCCAATGTATGAATGAATGAACCATTGTAAAAAGCACTTTGAGTAAGTGAGTACTTAGAACTCACTTACTCTATAAAAAAATGCAATTTATTATTATTATAAGTGAACATCTTGCTACCCCCAGCCCCTCCTCCTGCGTTCACAGAAACACTAGCTAGGACGGTTAGCCAACGTAATTTTTCACACAGAGCATACTACGTATATAGTGTGTATTCGTAGAACACACTACTGCTTTTCGCCGAACGTCCCCCCCCCCCAAGAATAGGGATGCTGGTACCTTGTCGTAGCCTTCCAGGTCCCTGATGTCCTTGACCTCAAACAGGTTCCCCTCCACCGACAGCAGGGACACCCCGGACTGGGTCAGGATGGACACGGGGATGGAGGACAGCTCCAGACAGTTCTCCTCCAGGCGGAGAACCTTCAACCTCGGACACTTGGACACCTCCTCAGACACCACGGAGATCTGACGGAGGAGAGGAGAGATCTCTTTAGAACAGTGGTTCTCAACCGGTGGTCCGGGGTAGTAGGGCGGGCCATACTCAGGTGCCAAAATGAATCTTAAGGAAATCCAAAAAAGAGGGGTGTCTATTTGATGTGTTTTTTGATGGAGAGTTCAAATATGACATTATTTTTTGGATAGGACAACTCTTACCTACATCATTTTGCATTTTTAAATCGCTAATTGTACCCGTTCTAACTCATTTATAAGATATTAAAATCCAAAGGAAATCCTAACATGTGGGGTGTCTAAATGATGTGTTTTTATATGGGGAATTCAAATGTGACATTCTTTTTTGGGTGGAATAACTCTAACCTACATAATTTTTTACTTCAAAATGGCTAATTTTGCCCTTTTTAACCTCTTTTTAGGATATTAAAAGACATAAGGGAAATCATTTATATTGACAAAGCCAAATCAAACTTACATATTTATTCACAATGGAAGTGCATGTATATCACTGGATACAATTATGAAGATCAATTATCACTTCCTGAACTTTGCTAGGTTGTACAAGTCCTGCTTTGACGCTTTGCCTTAGATATCAGTCTACTGCTGGTCTCCTGAGTCCTGATCCCTCCATCCCTCTTTTCCTGAGAGAAGTATGTAGAAGAAGCCTCAGTCACCATTTTGACAACCCTCTCAATGCTCTGAGTGTGGCAGGGCCAGTTGGGCACCTCCGTGGGGGTGACAATGAAGTTCTTCATCTCCGATGTGTTTAATATGCAGGTGAGAGGTGGCTCTGACACACCTTCTGACCAGCTAATCAATCCATCAATGCTGGAAGCATACTTGATCTCAGTTGTCCCTCTGGTTCTTACAAAGGAGTCCCCCAGCTGAGTGTCTGGGTCTCCTCTCCCCTGATGGCCAGGATTCTCTCCACCCGCTCAATCCTCTCCTTCTGATCCTTAGCGCTCAGCAGTGTTTGGAGGGTGGCTTCATTGTGGGCCTACCAAGCAGATCTTCTAACAGTTGGCATCACAATGTCCAGTACCTACTTCCTCTGGGACTTCAGGCAGTCCAGCTGAAACAGGATGTGCCTAGGCCCTTCAATCCAGGATTCCTTGACCTTCACATTGAACCAACATAGATAATACACTCCAATGATGTATTCCACAATGAACTGCAGATTTTTCTGATTCTTTCCTCTCAGTCCATGCTTTGATACCCAGAGCCTGAGAAGTCTGTTTGCTGTGGTGAGCCAGCGGCTGTGGTTTACTGGCCCAATATCCAACAGATCCAGCCTTGCAGGAACCACTCTGTCTCCGACTGCACAAACAATGTGATAGCTATAGTGTTGATCAGTCGAGAGATCTTGAATGACCTTGTAAGGCAGCTTGATCAGTGAAGGGCCATCAGAGATCCTGGTACATTTTGGATTGATATCCAACTCTGTAGCTGAATCAAGGAGCTTTAGTATTGGTCCAGATCATTTGTTGACAGAGTAGGACCTTCAAGTTCAACAATGAGCCAGCGGAGGGGCAGTTCACCAGTGTGTAGGTTGCACACCAACCAGACCAGGTTTCTGCCCATGTGCAGCTCCAGCTTTCACACCACTGTTGACATTTGTTGAGTCTCCTCCAATGGCCCACAAGGTCTTATGAAAACCTTTCTCTCTCAGCCAAGCAAAAAGGACCTTAGCAATCTGCACTGCATGTGACTCCTCTTTAGTTGCTCTTTCTGGGGTCAAATGGAACATATAGTTGCTGCCAGGCTCA
This sequence comes from Gymnoscopelus microlampas, assembly GCF_963454915.1. NCBI lineage: Eukaryota > Metazoa > Chordata > Actinopteri > Myctophiformes > Myctophidae > Gymnoscopelus > Gymnoscopelus microlampas. The sequence goes on from NC_139957.1 coordinate 40,007,008, forward strand.
CTGACAACACTATGTTCTTCCCTCATCTTTGCAGGAAAATATTGGTCACTGCCCTCAGCTTCCATCATTACATTGGTCAGGTCAATCCGTCCATCAAGGAGGATGCAGGACTCACACGCCCCCCACCCCTCCTTTCTGCACTTCTCAAATGATTCCCCTAGCTCTCTTATCAACTTCTCCTGTGCTATCTTGACCTTGTTTTTATCAATCACTTTTCATAGGGTGTCTTCTGTGATGATTCAATCAGAGCCGCAGTTGCTATTGCTGCAGTTGGCCTTAGCGAATTAATCACAAATTAGTAAAACATTTACAATAATCAACTGCAAATGTATGTAGGTTAGGTTTATCAGAATTGAAACATTTCTTCAGATTTGTGTTTTACACTCAAACATCTGTCATTTGAACAGGAATTCTTTATAAAAGCCTCCCAACTTAAGTTCTTTCTTCCAGAAGAAAATCGCTAATTAATCAAAGAAATGGACAATAATCAATTGCAAATTGATGTAGGTTAGGTTTATCAAAATTGGACAATTTCTTCAGATTTGTGTTTTACATGCCAACATCTGTTATTTTGAACAGGAATTCTTTATAAAAGCCTCCCAAAATCATTTTTTTCTTCTAGAAGAAAATCGCAAATTAATCCAAAAATGTACAATAATCAACTGCAAATTGATGTAGGTTAGGTTTATCAAAATTGAAAAATTTCTTCAGATTTGTGTTCTACATGCCAAAATCCTTCATTTCAACACCCCTCTTTTTTGATTTTCAAAAAAAAAAAAGTATGGCCCGCCCTACCGGGGTAGCCTGGTAAACCCTCCCTCCAGAAATCTCATTTCCATTTGATTTCAGGAGTGAGTCTGGCCTGAACCGCCTTTCTGCAATATTCGCTGTGGCTGGAGTTGGGCGGGAGTAATACCGTTGACTGACAACCCCTTCAGCCAATGATCGTTTTTCCCCTTCAGCCAATTGCAGTGGATTTTTACCACCTCCGTCACTAATATGACGCAGCGGGACTTTTGAGATCGCCATGCCCAAAATAGGTTGCCTTATTGGGATACATGCGTGTCACAGCCCGCCCCTCCCGGTTCTCTGAATTTATATTTTTAAATAGGCTCTGTCATGATTAATTGACCACATATATGAAGTTAAACAACTAAATTCTATCCAAACGATATCTTAAAAGTAAATTCCGTGCCTCAAAAACGAAGTTTGAGACCGTTTTATAACCGAAAATAAGATGTGACGGCACTCGCACAACAAAAACAATGGCTGCCGTTCGTCTTTTTTCGCTGCAGTCAGGCTGCACTCGGCTTCATTCGGGCTCACTCGAACTCGCCACCTGATTGGCCAACTGTCGCTGTCAATCACAGAACGATGAGCGACGACGCTGATAGGCTCGTCAGTTCGGCGTACAGAGCGAATATTGCAGAAAGGCGGTTCAGCCCAGACTCACTCTGAAATCAAACGGAAATGAGATTTCTGGAGGGAGGGTTTACCAGGCTAGGTCCGGGGACCACCAGCGTCACAATCATTTTAACCACTTAGCTTTGGCTATTCAAAAATAGAAGATATACAAGCTCACACCGAGTGCTTGTAGATCGGCTATTTTCAGCATTCAACCAAGTGTAAAATCAGCCAGTACGACGCCATCAAGGCACTGCCAAAATCCATTTTAGTCGACTAAATCAACTGTAGATTTAGTCGACTATGATTTAAAACTGAAAAAAACTTTTGCTGTCAAAATCAACACTAGTTTTAAAATGAGGTTCTGTTACCTGGTTCTGGTTCAGGTTGATCTCTATGGTCTGCAGAGCCGACACCTCGGCGGGGACCACCTGGAGGTGGTTCCTGGACAGGTCCAGCAGGTCCAGCATCCGGAGGGTGCCCAGTCCGGAGGGGAAGTCTCTGAACTGGTTCCCCGACAGGCAGAGGGTCCTCAGGGCCTTGAGCTGGCCCATGGTGGAGGGCAGCTGGTGCAGCTGGTTCCCGTTCAGGCTGAGGGTCTCCAGCTTCTTCAGCTTACAGATCTCGCTGGGAATGCTGGCTGTGTGTCAGCAGCAGGCAATAAAAGGAAAGAAAATATGGGTTGATATCGTCGGGCAGAAACCTCCATATTTCTCCATATTTTAACATGTTTTTTTTTTCGTAAATTAATGCCCTGCTACTTGATCATACCACAGCGTCACACAAAAGCATAAAAAGTAGCAGATCTACAAGCTCAAAACGAGTCGCATTGCGCCGCGTTTTGAGCTTGTAGATCTGCTACTTTTGAATTTGAATCCTGAAAAGTAACTGTTTTGGACGTACTGCACAGTATGAGGTTTCCACCCGACAGAGACGCTATACAAGAATGTAGATTAAAAATGGAAAAAAAGTGTTTTCTTAATTTTTCCTGGGCCTTCGTTTTTTTTAAATCTATGCCCTGTTTTTTTTTACCTAATTTCACCCTTTAGTCTACCCTAGTTGGTTCCGATGTAATTGTTTGGTTGCCTATGCTGTTTTTATGCCATGCTTTTAAAGCCTGTAGCACTTCTGTAGAGATTTCACAAGAATGTTAAGTGCATTAATAAATAAAATGCATTATTATTAGGGGTTAATCGAACTATTCGACACACACACAAACACACACAAACACGCGCGCACACACACGCACACACGCCTGTCCTTACTGAGTTTATTGGAGTTGAGCGTGAGACTCTTCATGTGTGTGAAGTTGCCAACAGCAGGGGGCAGCATCTCTATCTTGTTAGCGGACAGGTCGACCGTCCGCAGGTTTCCGGTCAGTTTCTGCAGCTCCTCTGGGAACTGGAGGGAAAAAAAACATAGATATAGAAACCTAGACACCTCATTGGCCGCTGCAGTTCATTGGAGCGACGTGTATCGCGGCCGCCATATTAGAGGGGCCTGACTCTTAGCCAATCACAGCGCTGTCTTTTCCGGGACTTGTCAGAATCTAGTTGTATAAAGTATAACATTTATATACAACTACATTCTGCCAAGTCTCAGTAAAGACACGCTGTGATTGGCCAGTAGTCAGGAAGCCTGCCCCCTCTGACATGGCGGCCGCGATACAGACGCCCCAGAGTCGTAGGAGGCGTCTACCTTTATACGTCTATGGAAAAAACAAACACTATTCATCCTTTGACCCCAGCTCAGTATCCACACACAGGATTAGGATTGGGATCCAGAACCGGAGGAAATGGATCCAACATTGGAGGAACTGAAATCTTCAATATAAAATGAAAGTACTGACACATTTAGCATAAATGGGTGATCTACAAGCTTACAACACGTCACTTTGACGTGTTGTTATAAGCTTGTAGATTTGCTATTTTTGGAAAATGTTTGAACATTTTTCAACGTGGAAACGATTATGAAAAGTATGCAAAAGAATCGTGATTATCTCAAATAATTGCGATTAGACTGACTCTAATCACAATTATTTGAATAATCGTCATACTCGTCTAATAATTAGACGGTTATGTAATTGTGACAGGCCTAGTTCCATCACATCTGGAACCGTTTCCGGAACCGTGTTTTTAATCAAACTGTCAGAGCTGGTGTGTGGACTTCACGTCTGATATGCAAATTACAATACCAGTGGTTCTCAAGATTTTTAATTTCAAAGACCACCATAGCCCTGAGAGAGTGTACAAATGTACACTCAAGATATTCATTGTGATTTGGTATTAAAATAAAAAGTGACTTTCAGGCAGGGGCAGGAGGATTGCCGAAGGTGGGGGGGCAATGGTAGGGGGGGGGGGGGGGGGGGGGGGGGGGGGGGGGTTCCAGGGGGTCCCCAGCAAAATGTGTTAATATAGCATCACAATCATTTTAACCAGATTAACCTTTATACTTTGGCTATTCAAAAATAAGAAGTTCTGCAAATCTTTGAATATATATATATATTTAAAGCAAACATTTGTAACTCAAATCTTTGCTTCTGGGGTGGTCCCTGGAACAAAATATCATTTTGGGGGTCCTTGACATGAAAAGGTTGGAGAACCACTGTATTAGACAGTTGTTTATTGGGTGCATTTGAGGATGAACATGGATGGAAGGTGATGTTCCCTCAAGCCTCAGTTATACTTAAGTTGCGTGCCGGTGTCATGCTCTTTACAGCACGCAACACCAGTGTGCAACCAAGTATAAATCAGACTTTACCCCGTTATCTTTATTACCTAATCAGGACTACTGGTACTACTGCATTTATGGCAAGCAACACCGCTGTACTACGGATTATAAATGAGGCTTAACTGCAGCAGGGTGGGACACAGACTACTGTGTTTCATACCTCCAGCAGTCCTTTCCCTGCCAGCTGGAAGACCCCAGTCTTCTGTGACATCTCCAGGTGGGACTTGAGCTCAAAATCGATTATTTTTTCATTAAAATGATATAATAATTTTACATATTTTAAATGATAAGCGATTCAAATCAACTAGTTTAAATACTGCACCCCCTAAAAAGGCACAGTACATGTTTTGCAAAGACCTTTCTCACTCAGACATATACTGTACATGTTATTATATCATATTAATATACTGAATTAATTATAAACATCAATCATACATACTTTAATTGACACATTTGCCAAGATGACTTGACTATTTCCTTTTTTATTATAACGCGACTTAAGAGACAATGAATTTGAGGATGAACATGGTTGTGGAGGTGATGATGTTACACAACACTGTCTGTCTGGTAGTGCTGGTATGACTCAAGGGGCAAGGCTGAGATATTTACTATGAGGCCAACCCGGATGTTTAGTAAATGTCCAGCGAGAGGCGCTGTTTCACCCGTGCCGACCTGTGAGTTCAGAAAGAATTTATTTTAACGCAAGCCGATGGGTTTTTACCAACTTTCAGACTCGATTTTCTTACTGTAATAAAAATTGTCATAAATTCTGTATGCTTCCAGTCGCTAGTTTAAAGTCTCCTTTCAATCATCAGGATATGCGTTTTGCTAAATTATGGTTCTATTTATTATAAAATTGACGATAAAGTAGGCTATTCTCTAGGAGGGGCGGGATGATTTGATTGACACGCTACACAACCAATAGCATTCATTCCCCGCCCCCCGCTCTTGATTGACAAGTTACCCAACCAATAATGGTCTGAACTCATTCTGACGCGTAGTGAAAGATGGCGGACATACAGTCTGCAGCAAAGGATTCATTTTCGGTCTGTAGAAAGCAGCGGAGGGGGTTTGTCCATCTCATTTATACAGTCTATGGTATGACTGCATTTTTGGCAAGCGACACACACACCAGCAGGGGGGGGGGGGGGGGGGGGGGCAGTTTCTAGAGATGTACCAATACCATTTTTTCCTTACCGATTCAGATACCCATAACTTGCGTATCGGTCGATACCGAGTACCGATCCGCTATGAGCTTGTATATCTGCTATTTTTGAATAGCCAAAGTATAAAATATGGATAAAGAGGTTAAAATGATTGTGACGCTTTATTAACTAATTTTGCTGGGGACCCCCTGGTATCCCCCCCCCCAAGGACCCCTGAGGGTACCCGGACCCCACTTTGAGAATCAATGGCATACTCGCCGATACCAGCATTTTAGGCAGTATATCGGCAGCTTTTCTGATATACTGGTATTGGGTATGGGACCACCTCTTAACAGTTTCATCATACCTCCATCAGTCCTTTGCCCGTCAGCTGGAAGACCCCAGTCTTCTGAGACGTCTCCAGGTGGGACTTGAGCGCGCTGTTTCCCATTGTAGGCTCCTAACCAAGACTATCCTCCACAAGAGAAACAACCAGTCCTAACACACACTAAACTAACCCCAGGAACCTCCCCACAACCCCAACAACGCTAAACTAATCCCAACTGAACTGACCCTAACCCCACAGGACACTTACTGACAATGAAACGTTACCAAACACAAGTTAAACTATAAAAATACGATACACTAAACTATAACTCTACAATACACCTTATACAACTGACCTAGAATCAGTTTATCGCCGGCTATCGACAGCCACCCTAGCTACTGCCAACAGTTTTATGTCTCTGAGATTGGATCAATAAAAGACCTTGTGATCTCATATAGAGTAGTAATAATCAATAATCATCAATCAGCTGTGTTGTTTCCTCTCCGATGGCCTGGTGGTTATGCTGGTGATCTATAAGAGAGAAGGGGGAGAGAATGACGGCTGAATTAGTTATGAGAATTAGAATGTAAGCGTTTATTATAGCTCACTCTTAGCTACACACTCTTATCCAGAGCGACTTAGACATAATTATGCAACATCAGGCAACTAGGCGTGAGCAAGATAGAGAGTCAATGGTCATGGAAGCAGTGGTGGAAAAAGTACTCAAATGTTTTACCTAAGTAAAACTATCAATACTGCAATGTAGAAATACTCTGTTAAGGCACGGCCACACCGCACTTTTATTTTACCTCTGGGACGGAATCTGCCAATGCTTTGTCAATGCAAATACGTGGATTCTTTGAAAAAAATCTGCAAGACCATGAATCCACCACTGCATGTAAGTCAGTGGTTCTCAACCTTTTCAGGCTGTGACCCCCCCAAAATAATCGTATTTGAACAGGGGACCCCCCACCCTGATAAGCACTTTAAGTGTAGGAGTTGAGGCATTACATTTAGTTTGATTCGTTCCACAGATAAATATTGTGAAAATAGCAGATCTACAAGCTCACAACTAAAAAAAAGTTTGCCTTATATTATTTGACAATTTGTCCAATGTTTGACCATTGTATGTATGACATTCTGCATAGTAGTGTATATTTGTATGTCTTCTTAAATGTCATCATGATTTGAGTGCACAGGGATCTCATTTTAAATAAGCCAAGTGCTTTTATGGGCGATCCAGTTTAGAGGACCTTGTATTGTGAATTGTACTTCCATGTACTGTTTCCATGTCTTTCTAAATAAAGTATTCAATCAATCAATCAAAACCAGTTTTTATAGTATAGTTTGTTGATTACTTTTGATGCAGTAATGGTCTTTTTCTTTTCTTTCTATTGAGGTATTAAAAAGGTCTTAGAAGTCCTTAAATTGTCACTTCACGTCATCCCCCCCCCCCTCCATCATGTGAGGACCACCTGGGTATCCTGACCCACAGGTTGAGAACCACTGATGTAGGTAGAGCCTGGCATCCAGTGTGTAAACAACATGCTATCTAAATAACATTCTGTGTATTTCGTTTAAAGTAACAGCACTTGTATTTAAATAACAGTATGTGAACAAGTAAAAACAGCATAACCTACATCAATATTGTAGAACTAAAAAATAAAACAATATTCGGACGATCAACAAAAACCACCAGCAGCAGCAGGGTGAGGTGATGGAGCAATGGCTAGAGAATCTAAAATATTTGATTTATTAATTATTTTAGTAAACAGCTAAACTAAAGTACTAAACACAGTATAGCCCTGAAACATGACTGTCATACCAAGCGTCATGTGAACCATGGCTAAACACAGTACAACACATTACACATAGACATAATAGATGACAGATAACAGAAAGCAATGAATTGTAAATACATTATAAATATTACTTATCAGCTATCTCCATTAAATACATGATGAATTATACATGCTGCTGTTTATAAACATTATGGGTGGGATCACTGAGACATTTAAACTAAAAGCATATACTACTAACTACAGCTACAATGTAACCAACTAAGAAGCATAGTACTAACTACAGCTACAATGTAACCAACGACACAGTCTTACTTACATTAAAACACTCGCTGGTCCTTTAAAACAGAAGAACTACTAAGAAGAAAAGCTGTTTATATAATGTTTAATAATAATGTGTTGTTTACACACAGCACTAATCCACCCACTGCTAAGAGCTGTTAGCAACATTAGCAACTATAGGGCGTCAGAGTTGCCAGATACTGCCAGGGAAACAAGCAACCAGCCAGGTCTATGAAAACAAGCCCAAATTCTGTAATTAAAAAAAATAAATAATTGTATGATATACTGTATTTAATAAATACCCTTTGTTTTGTGGTTTTCAAATATTTTTTTTTATAGATAATCAAATGGTCATTTATGGTCATGATTCACCAGGAGCATGGATAGCTTGGTTCCATAGACTTAAAATAATTAATAAACAAGCCCAAATAAGCAACTACACTTTAGAAACAAGCCCAAATAAGCAACTACACTTTAGAAACAAACAAGCCCAAATAAACAGCAACTAAATATTTACAAGCAACTTTACAGATAAACAAGCCCAAAGTAGCTTATAATGAGTGGACATGGCAACCCTGTAGGGAGGGAGAGGGGGGGGGCTGTTTTACAATTGGATCATAGGGTACTTTGTTTTGCCTTGAATGAATTCATGTGCGACTCTCTTTTTTAATAGTTAAACATTACAAAGTGGTTATGGTAGTTTCCAAGTTTAAAAATGAATATAAGTATATAGGTACACTACGGAACAATGTTTTTTCAGTATGAATGTTTTAATTAATACTCTTTTTCTTTCTACTTTTTTAGGTAGATTGATTTTCCATGCATCAAACTGTTTGGATATCCAATATTTTATGGAATTTCACTCCTTAAAAAGTAGGGGACTTTTTTTTGAACACATTTATGAAACAGATCACTATTGGAGATATGATAAAAAAAAATATCTTCAGAGCTGGTAATAATAAAAAGAAATCTATTGGTAATAAATAATCTGTTGCAAATGCATCTTTGTCTATAAGCATTTTGAGTAAATGCGAAATATATCTAAGTTGTTTTTAGCGGTGCCAACCGCTCTATACGTGGCTTTGACTCGGTGTCTGTGTGTGTGTCTGTCTGTGTGTCCGTGTGTCCGTGTGTATATGAGCCTGGGATGAGCACGGCAAAGAAGCAACACATACAAACACACGCACACACACACACACACGGACTTGGAGATTGCCTATGCCATCTCTCCTCTCATTTGCCACACGTGCCACCGGTTATCAAAGAGGGGTCCAGGGACCCCCAGAGACGTCCGCCCGTATGAGCACGGGATGAGCACGGGATTTTAAACAGCTATAACTCCAGTTTGCAGCATGCCACCAAGTCCAAATTTGGTATGTGGACTTAGACCACCAATAGGGACCAGCATGAATTGCTGAAGCCCCGCCCCCTGTCTTCCCATTGGCTCGCCTTCAAACAGCCATAACTCAAGTTCGCAGCATGCTACGGAGTACAAATTTTGGACATGGACTAAAACCACCAATAGGGACAAACTGTCATTACTTAAGCCCCGCCCCCTCTGTCTGCCCATTGGCTGGGCTTTAAACAGCCATTATTCCAGTTTGCAGCATGCTACCAAGTACAAATTTGGTAAGTGGACTCAGACCACCAATAGAGGATATGCGTGTGACATCATCATCAAACCCGGAAGTTATGCAGGAATGCCTACTGAGTGTCAAAAAAATACTTTCTGGCCTTGACAGCCCATGCATGCAACAGAAAAGTCATATCTGATTGCATTAAACAACATTAAACAATGTTAAACTCATTTTGCATGTTGCTTTGCCACTCGATTTGCCACTCGATGTGCCATTCACTTTAAGCATACGCATATCCTCTATAGGGACGAACTGAAATGAGTTAAGCCCCGCCCCAAAGGCACCGCTTCCTTCACATTTTTAGCTCTGCCTGTGAATATGTACTGTTCCACTCTTCCATGTACTGTTCTCATGTCTTACTAAATAAAGTACATCAATCAATCAATCCATTTTTCAAATGGTATATTTGGAGGTTGCCCCTTGCCCCCCCCCCCCCCCCTTAAATTTGATTAAGACTCAATACAAACATATCTTGATATATGCATCTTTTTTAATAGGCACATAAGACTAACAAACATTAAAAAATGTTTATAAAATATTAAAATGTTTTTCATTCTAATAAAGATCCAGTCACAAGTTCCACACGCAGAGAATTTCTCATCGGCCAATCAGGAGCCGAGAACCTCATGTGGGAGTGGGAGGAGCTTCAGAGCCTCAGAGATGGTTATGTCAGTTATGTCCAAAAAGAGGCTCAACCTTCACTCTGTACGGTTTAGTGTCGTCTTCATTGAGCTGTGATTTCTCCGTGATCGTTCTAGGTGGAAACCTGACATTAAACTGCAGTAGTTCACCCAAAACATGGACTTATTTTCTATCAATTACACACCCCATGAAGCCTTGAATTCATTGTTTTTGTCGCATTCCTAAGCCAATAACAATAGCCAGTCCCCTACTGACCAATGGCCCGGTCATCGAATTATTGGCTTGGGAATGCGGGAAACATGAATTCAAGGCTTCATGGGGTGTGTAATTGATACAAAATAATAAGTAACTTTCTGGGTGAGCTACTCCTTTAAAAGGGATAAATTAATAAAAAATAAATTAATAAAATAATACAAAAGTATATATATGTGTGTGTGTGTGTGTGTGTGTGTGTGTGTGTGTGTGTGTGTGTGTGTGTGTGTGTGTGTGTGTGTGTGTGTGTGTGTGTGTGAGATCCAGGTTCAAAGACAATGTTTTAAATGTAATTTTGTTCTTGTTAAGATTGGCCAAGGGGTTTTATGCAACTTCTTTAACAGGGACAGCAGTTATCCCATTAAAACCGGGAAAGCATCCTGTGTCTTCACATTTTTGCTTTGGCTGTTAAAAAAATAGCAGATATACAAGCTCGTACATCTGCCATTTAAAAATTGTTTTGAGCTCTTAAAAGGGTAAAAGTGAAAACATAATTTCTCTTGTGCCCATAACGCTTTGGAGAAAAAAAAACATTTGATCCGTGGGTCACGTGGAGGCGTTGGAGAGACTGCTGTGATGCTCCTTCCACTGCAACACCTGCCTGGATAAACCCTCCACCTCTGACACCTGGTCCAGCAACTGAACCACAGCCGTGTTCTGTAAGACCACACACACAACACACACACACACACACACACACACACACACACACACACACACACACACACACACACACACACACACACACACACACACACACACACACACACACACACACACACACACACACACACACACACACACACACACACACACACACACACACACACACACACACACACACACAATGTTCAAAACTAGCAGACTAGCACGAATAGCTTGTATATCTGCCATTTTAGCCGACGCAAAAATCTAAAAATGACAGATGCTTTCCAGGGAATTTAATGGGTTAAGCCCTTCTTTTTTCATGTCAAAACATCTTAAAAAATGTTTTGGGGATATTTTCCATCAAACCTTTCCGCATCGCGACACGTTGTGAGCTTGTAGATCTGGTATTTTCAAACAGCTGATGTATATGTTAAAGTGCACATGTGGCCCATAATCGCTTCTTTTGGGCTGGTTTTCCTAGTTCCCTTGTTGCTTGTTTCTCTCACAGAATCTGGTAACACTGGCACCAAGGCAGCACTGCCAGTCAAAGCAACGACTGGCCAATCACAGCGTGTCCTCGCCGGACATGCTTGCAGAGAATCTTGGGTAATGAAGCCAAAGACGATGGCTGCCGCGTTATTCGTGTGCAAGGAGCCCACAGATGGCCCAAACTAGTACATAGTGCTGCTTTAAGTATGAGCTCTCACCAGCTGAACCATGGACTGGTCCATGGTGGGAACGGAGCGGACAATCTCCAGGTTCCTGTCCAGCTTCTCTATGAAGTCCACCACCATGCTGATCAGCTCCACCACGTACCTGCAATAAACACAACACAACACACCACAATAAACACAACACATCACCACAATAAACATAACACATCACCACAATAACACAACACAACACAATAAACACAACACAACACCACAATAACACAACACTTCTCTATGAAGTCCTCCACCATGCTGATCAGCCCCACCACGTACACAATACATCAAGACAATAACACAACACATTCGCCCCCATTGTACCACAAAGTATAAGACGGTTAAGCAGACAAATTGATTTAGTCGATTATGAAAAACAATTAAATTCTTACTTTAAGAAAATGTAAAACCTTTTTGATTATTTTGATTAACCTACATGAGCAAGATTAAGTCACTTTTACTTTTGGTACTTTAAGTACAGTTTGATACCAATATACCTTTGTACTTTTACTCAAGTAAATTTTGAATTCCGGACCCCCCCCCCCCCCACACACACACACACACACACACACACACACACACACACACACACACACACACACACACACACACACACACACACACACACACACACACACACACACACACACACACACACACACACACACACACACACACACACACACACACACACACACACACACACCTACCTGTGCAGATCAGCCTGTATGGGCAGGTTGGTTTGGTGCATGGGTCTCATCAGTCTCTGTCTGAGGCTGCTCTGTGCCTTCAGAACCTCCTGCAGGTGACTGGAGAACCTCTGGACCGTCTCCAACCGCTGGCCTGGGATCAGCAACAACACAAATCAGCTTTATTGTCACATCACATGTTTACAGGTGTGTGGAATAAATGCTGCTACTATGGAATCTAAATGAATGAAATCAGTCGTGGCGACTGAGAACCCATGCAGTATGTCGCACTTTAGCCCAGTGTGTTGTGTGATATTGTCTGGCCACGCGAGGCTATGATATCATATGTCCGTGTGCGCTCAAGCATGGGGAAAAATGCATTCTACTACATATGCTGCCCCCAAAACGTGGAATGCCTTACCAACATTTTAAATGTAGATATCCCCCCCCAGACGTAGATCTGCCCCGCAATACCCCACAAAGATCATTTATCAGTTTCAATGTTATAGTGTTCCAGTTCCAATTTGGTGAGCTCATTTTGTTTCATCACTTCCAATGTCACTTGTTAACATTATGATAACCACTTGAGGACTCTCTCCTGATTGGATGAAATTGGTCCGCCAACCCAAATAATATTTATACATACTTGTCTGTGTGCTAAAGAGTTTTACTCAGAACCACAACAGACTTACTCAGGTAGAACTTGTGAGAAACGTCTGCAGTGTCCTTCTCCAGGCGTAACATCTCCAACTCCGTCTGCAGCTGAGGACAACAACATGGATGTTACTGTATGTGGCAGTGTCGATTTTGTCGACTAAAACTATGATGAAAAATGTTCGTCGACTACCTTTTTTCACTGACGAAAACTAAATAAAATAAAAACTAATCTACGACGACTAAAACTGAGACTGAATATATTGACAATTTTGTCAAATAAAAACTAGACTAAAATGTTAGGAAGGGACTAGAGGAGAAGAGATTCAATAGAACTAAAGGACAAGTCATTTTATGTTTGATTGCGCTCGGGCGCGGCGCTCTGAAAATAGCAGATCTACAAGCTTGTAGATCGGCTATTTTCAGCATTCAACCAAGTGTAAAATCAGCCAGTAGTCGACTAAAATCTTATGATATTTAGTCGACTAAAACTAGACTAACAGTAAAACATTTCAGATGACTAAAATATGACTAAAACTAAATGGAATTTTATTCAAAAAACTATGACTAAAATTAAATCAAAATGTGCTGTCAAAATCAACGCTAGTGTGTGGAGGCTGAAGATAATGGATGTTACTGTACTGTATGTGGAGGCTGAAGATAATGGATGTTACTGTACTGTATGTGGAGGCTGAAGATAATGGATGTTACTGTACTGTATGTGGAGGCTGAAGATAATGGATGTTACTGTATGTGGAGGCTGAAGATAATGGATGTTACTGTATGTGGAGGCTGAAGATAATGGATGTTACTGTATGTGGAGGCTGAAGATAATGGATGTTACTGTATGTGGAGGCAGAAGATAATGGTGACCTGCTGACAGCAGCAGGAGAGTAAAGGCCTGGACAATCCCAGGTCCTGTAGGGCAGCCGAGAAGCATCTGCCCCCCCTCCCCCAATAAACTGTCTCTCCTACACTGTCTGTCTTTCAGCCGTCTGTCTCTCCTGACCTACAGTCTCCCTCTCAGCTGTCCTGCTGTCTGTCTCTCCTACACCGTCTCCCTCTCAGCTGTCCTGCTGTCTGTCTCTCCTACACCGTCTCCCTCTCAGCTGTCCTGCTGTCTGTCTCTCAGCAGCCCTGCTGTCTGTCTCTCTCTCAGCTGCCCTACTGTCTGTCTCTCCTACACACGTCTCCCTCGCAGCTGTCCTACTCTCTGTCTCATCTACACTGTCTGTCTCTCAGCTGTCCTGCTGTCTGTCTCTCCCACACTGTCTCCCTCTCAGCTGTCCTACTCTCCGTCTCATCTACACTGTCTGTCTCTCAGCTGTCCTACTGTCTGTCTCTCCCACACTGTCTCCCTCTCAGCTGTCTGTCTCTCCCACACTGTCTCTCTCTCAGCGTTCCTGAACCATTATTCCAGTACCTCATCAAGCCTCCTCTTCATTTTGAAGTGTTGTTCAGTTTCCTGGAGGGAATCAGAGACGACACTGATGTCTCTGGGGACAGCGTCCAACTCCTCCTGAGGACGGACAGACAGACAGACAGAGGGAATAGAACCAATAAGAACAGGGTTGAAACTAAACTGTTTCCATCTGTGTAGTGAATGTGGTACAAGTTGTACAGTTATTTTGGGTGAATGTTGGCACTAGGAGTGATGTGGTTATCATGTTACTTGACTGCAGTATTTTCTAGGGCTGCAAATATTGATTATATACTTATCTTTGATTACTCTGTCCGTTACTTTGATTAACTGATTAATTGAGAATCACATACAGTTTATATATATATATATATATATATATATATATATATATATATATACATGCATGCGTGTTTCTTTTTTTTAACTACATTTTTATCCCACGATTTTGCAACCCATTTTTCACCCAGTGCCAATGCCTAAGCTTGTAATCCTGTACGCTACTCTCCCTCTGCCAGCCTGGGGAGAGCCCCGAAATGAGCTCATGCTTCCTTCAACACATGAGGAGCTAGCAAGCCACTTCTTATCACCCAACAGGGGGGGGGGGGGTTTCCCCGGTTGGACGTAGCGCGTGGAAGGAACACGTTATTCCTACCAGTTCCTTTCCCCTCCATCAGGCGCCCCGGCTGACCAGGGGGAGGCGGTATAGAGGATACTGCATGTTTTTTGTGTACCTACCCTAGGGGACACGGGGAGAACATGCAAACTTCACACAGAAAGGCCCTTAAGGATGCTTGCATGCTTCTAAATCATAAACATTTTCTTTTACATTTCACCTATAATAACAACAATTATGTTATTACATTTTAGTAATTACATTTTTTGTTTGACCGTTGCAGCCCTTGTATTTTCTCCTCACCTGTGATATGGTTCCTCTGGCAACACATTTAGCCAGCAGGGCGGCGACTGGTGTCACAGTAAACGGAGCCTTGTCCCACTGATTCATGCTGAAACTAAAGAGAGCACTTTGATCAATTACAAAATGGATTGTATTCATTATTCAACAAGGTGCAAAAAATATACATGCAACGGTGTTAAACAGCTATATATTCTGAGTGTTTGTTCGGTAACAGGGGTCTCCCTGCCTCTCCAGCTCTTTAACCCATTAAGACCTGGAACGCATCTGTGTCCCTTTAGATTTCTTTGGCTATACAAGCTCATAGCGCGGCACCGAGTGCCACGCTATGAGCTTGTAGATCTGCTATTTTTGAAAAACCTTGAAAACATTTTTTTTTTATTTTTTTCAAAAAACTGTTAGGATTTAGAAAACATTTTTAAGAATCGCCTCAGGATACCAGTTTTATCTATTCAGGAGAAAGAACTCATACAGGATAAACAAGTAAAGTTAGCAGTGATGACACAATGATTAATTTGCATCATCACTGCTAATTTTACTTGTTTATTTATTCGGGCGACAAAATTGGAAGTGGAATTGTTGCCTGACAGCAACAATACCATTGCTGTCGGGCAGAAACCTCTTATCTCCATATTCTATTGTGTAATGTATGTAATGTATTTTATACTTTAGTTTGGCCATTCAAAAATAATAGATATAGCACGTCACCGAATGCCACGCTATGAGCTTGTAGATCTGCTATATTTCTAATTGTGACAATTTGTGCAAATCTTTATATATATATATATATATATATATATATATATATATATATATATATATATATATATATATATTCCTTTTTTTAAGCGAACATTTTTTTACTCAAATCTTTGCTTCTGGAGGTCCCTGGCACTAAACAAAAGTTTGATTAGAACTACTGCTTTATATTACACACAAACGCCATTTTTGGAACAGTTCTGTCCTGATAAGTTGTTATTTATTTAATTTATTTTTATCAATGGGATTTAGGGAGGGGTTGCGGGGCGTGGCTACTGGCTAGAGACGTCAAGACCACGTGGTTGATGTTGAACCAATGGAAACATCGAAAACAGAAGGGCGGCGCGGACACTTTTGAAAAGATTAAACCGTTTTTTATTAAATTATTATATACAAACTAATTAATCACATCAATTATATCATATAAAGTCATTACATACAGCTTTCCTAAAGAGACGTGAATGTGTCAAACACGTTGATATTTATTAGTAAAATAATAAGCCCGTTAGTTCTGTTGAAGTTGATGTTAAAATGCATGAAAATAGCCGATCTACAAGCTTACAAGTTCAACGCCTCAATAGTAGATCGGCTATTTCCGTACCACACCTGTGAATGAATAAAGTAGAGCTCTATCATGTGTAGATCGTATGTTAATAATAATAATAATAATAAAACAAACCTCACCGTTCAGAGTTGTTGCTGTTCCTGCTCCGTCTTCCTCTGTGGTGTTTGACAGAGACACTTCCGCAGTTGAATAGGAAACAGTATTGTTCTCTGCTGCCACCTCCTGGACGCACTGGAGAACTTTTGTTGTTGTTGCCTACTTGCCTTGCATATTGATTGATTGATTGATTGATTGATTGATTGAGTCTGTAGGCTACAGTTGGGGGGGTAGGCCTACATCATTGACTGAAGTGGTTAATGTATATGTTGTAATAATAATCAAAATCTATAAAGTAACTAGTGACTAAAGTTTTCAAATAATTGTAGTGGAGTAAAAGTACAATATTTGCATCTGAGATGTAGTGGGGTAGAAGTAAAAGTATTGAAAATCAGAAATACAAAAAAAAAAAAAAAATTAGTACAGCACTTGAAGTACTTTCCACCACTGCTGAAAAGACATTAACATGAACATGAAACAAGTTCAGCTATCTATAAAATCTATGAAAAAGTTTAATCTGCAACACAATTTTATACAATATGTAGTGGGGGTCCCTGCTTCATCTCTCCCTCTGCCAGGGGGGGTCCTTTTGGCTTGAAGACTCCTGCAAATACAACCTCCATTCATACAGTAGACTCCATTAAATCACACCATTAAATCAAAGTATAGTTCATGTGCACTCAAAGTCTCTCCATGCTAGCTGTGATTAATGTACAGTTGTCATTGCAAGTTGATGTGGATGAATGAATTCTACACATTTTTACAACAAAACAAAGTTTACAGATCATATGACACTTCCACTGGTGGCATGTGATAACCCACATGAAAATGTATTCATCCAGGGGGTCCCCAGCAATTTGGCTGTTCAAAAATAGCAGATAATATACAAGCTCATACGCTAGTGAGCTTGTACATCTTCTGTTTTTGAATATTTCCCTGGGGGGTCCCAGGGTAACCTATGCAGCAAGCAACATTTATGGTATCTTGCGACGCGTTGTGAGCTTGTAGATGGGCTATTTTCAAATAGCCAAAGTATACTGTATTAATAATATATAATAATATTAATAATAATCTAAATCTACAAAGTAACACATTTTTCAAATAATTGCAGTGGAGTAAAATGTACAATATTTACCTCTGAGATGTAGTGGAGTAGAAGTAAAAGTACTGAAATTTGAAATACTCAAGTAAAAGTACCTCAAAACTGTACTTAAGTACTTGAGTACGTGTACTTAGTTACTTTAAACCATTGGGTTAACTCTAATATATAGGTTGTGTGGCCAGTGTGAAATCCATGGGGTGGCAGTGAATGTGGCTACAAAAGTTGACCACTAGATGGCAGTATAAGTCTTTAGTTTAGCACACTATGCACTAGTTTCTGTCTAGATTCTGTATATTGGGTCTACTCTAAAGTATACACATCATACACACATAGTGGAATGTCTACTGCCTATATTATACCTCTATCGTCTACTGTCAGAAACCAGAATGGATTTTTTTGTGTGTCTAACGTATATTTCCGTGAAATTTCACACACACATTCCCACTAGGCCGAGGAAAAAATGCCACCCATTTCACATTGGCCTGTTATAGCGCCACCAGCAGGTCTAATTTAGCAAAACACATTTTTGGAACAAAATGCCTCAAATCATTAATGAAGTGTCTGATTGCCGTGCAAGACCTAAGAATAAATGGCACCCTTTTCACATTGGCCTATTATAGCGCCACCAGGAGGCCAGAATAACCTACCTGACCTGGCGGAGACCTGTGCTCCGAGGAGAACTTTTTCTAGTTATTGTAATTGTCTCCGCCAGGCCGAAAGGCATGGCGAGACAGACAGCCTACATATATGGGCATAAAAGGGACCTCGGTCTGTCCCTTTCTTCTCCATACATGGGCATAAAAGGGACACAGGCTGACACGTCTTGAGAAGTCCGGCGTGACGTAGTTCTATAAGATATAAGATTATAAGATCCTCTGATCTTATAAAGTACTAGGAATTTATTCTGGGTCTAGCAGAACCAGGTCTCCTGACCTCCTCACCTCCGCCTCACCCGGAAGCAATTTCGGCGATTTCCGTTTCCGGTTTTAGCTTGAAAGATGCGATTTTGTAGGCCAAAACAGGGCAAAACACGTTTTTTCCACACGGTATAAAATAGGAAAGGAGAGCCCCGCCCCCGCTTGTATATTTCTTTACTCTGGACGACGAACAGTTATCGTTTCTGTACACAGCAACGATATCCGAATCCGATCCGATGCTAAGCTAAGGATTTCCACCTTGCGGAAGTGGGGCGGAAATACGTCTACAGCCTGTTTGGGAAGCGGAGAAGAGAAAGTAGAGAGAAAGCATAACTGTTTCTTGCTTCTCTATGTATCGTGTGTGTTTATAAACACGGCCAGATAAACCAGTGGTTCTCAAACTTTTTCATGTCAAGGACCCCCAAATAGACGCTTATTACCCCACGGACCGCCATTTGAAAAGATAAGCCAGGGACCCCAATAAGAGAAGGTTTTTATGGCTCTCTAGCAGTGATTCTCAACCATTTTAATTTCAAGGACCCCCAGTTTAACATGCATTAGGGCTACGGACCCCCATTTAATGGCATTTATATCACTGGGACCCCAATTCACATTGTAAAATCAATGTTAATGTAACTCTGAGAGTGTACAAATGGAACCAAATGGACCCTAACGGGTCCATTTGGTTCCATTTGTACACTCTCAGAGTTACAGACCCATAAGGGTCCATTTGGTTCCTGTCCATCATTTAGCTGGGGACCCCCTGGAACCACCTCAAGTACCCCTGGGGGTCCCCGGACCCCACTTTGAGAACCAACGAGATAAACGATCAAGCAAAAAGATGCACAATTCTGTGGCCGGTTGAAAAGGGTTATAAAACGCAAATCACTGGCAAGGGGGTGTGTACATTATGAATAAACTCTGGCACTCAATGTGTTAATAATGTAACCTTTCAAATCCTACTTCAGACTGGTACGGTGCTGTGTGACACGGACGCTTGTAGATTGAATGAACTCTGAGGAGGAGCGTTACCAGTCGAGCAGAGGACACGGGTTCTGGACCGACTGACCTCACGCTCCCTCGGGTCCTCAGCGATAAGAGCGGCGAGGCTGAAGTCCGCCGGTCGCACGGTCCTCGAGATAATACGCCAAGGAACAGATGCACACGCAGCACACACACAACAGGAGAGTCAAATAACTCCATATTCGGACGTCGATATGACGTCACGGAGAGCAATGACATCATCCAAATACTGTATCCAATCAGCTTGCAGCTGTGCCGCACCAACGTGGCAGAGTCTGGAGTTGATACATTTGTGGGCGTCGCTCACAGGATTCATTTACTAATTAAACTTCTGACTTAACACCATGATGTTCACAACATGAAACCTTGTATCCTAAAGTATGGTAACGATGCTGTCGACCGCACAGAACGTCATGGCTATCGCCCTTCTCCTCGCCCTCGCCCGCTCGGTTACCGCGGGTCACTGCGTGTTTCCCGGACACGCCCAGGTCGCCGCTTGCTCGTTTGACAACGACAGTACGAACCTTTACGATCTTCCGCCTCCGGGGCTTTTGGGCGACGTGGAGCCCAGGCACGGCGGCCCAAAGGACTCCTTCCTCTCCGGCGAGCAGAACGCACTCGAGCCCGTCGCCCCGCAGCCCCCCTCCTCCTCCGGTGGCGGTTTCGAGCGCTCTGACCACCGCGGCCTCGACGACCGGGTCCTCGACGCCCAGAAGGCCGGGTACGAGGCCTCCGCGTCCGGCGGTTTAATGGGAGCGGGACGCGGCGGGGACGTGAGGACACGGATACAGACACACGGGCCATCTGTGTTTGTCCGTCAAAAGACCACCGACTCTCTGAAACACGGCTGGGCGGGCGGCCAAGCCGTCTTCGTGCCGGAGGTCCTTCAGAGTTTGGTCGCCGTCCTCCGCGTCGCCAGCCGCGTCTTCATGGGGTCGGGCGTCGTCATCACGCTCACTGGGTTCGTGGGGTTAATCCGACAGTTAGTTTTAGGGCCTCACCTACTGATAGTCAAGTTGACCCTGTGGACGGGGTTATCCCTGACCCTGATAGGGTCAGGGATGTTGTTAACCCTGACGTTTTTACCCGTAGCGTCCTTCTCCACCAACATAACCCTCATAATATTACAGTTATTGTTGGGCTTAGTGTTAGCCACGGTGAACCTAGCGCTGGGCTTCTTGTTCCTGTTGACGCTGACCCTGCTGTGGTTGGGGCTCGGCATGGAGTCGCCCTGGCTGATGGGGTCGGGGGTCGCGTACTACCTGGTCCTGGGGTTCCACCTGGTGGTCTTCATGCTGGTCAGGCCTCACGTGTTGCTGCTGGCGGACCGGCGGCGGCGGGCCCGGGCGGCCGAGGAGCTGCTGAAGAGACTGTTCCACCGGTTCAGGACGGGCGAGGAACACGACGTGTGCTCCATCTGCCTCAGAGAGTACGAGGAAGGGGACAAGCTGAGGGTCCTGCCGTGTTCCCACGCCTTCCACATCGAGTGTGTGGACCCCTGGCTGACCACCATGGAGATGACCACCTGTCCCATGTGCAGGCAGAACGTGGACAACCAGGAGGAGGTGCTTTAAACCGTCCATCTTCAACCGCTTATCCAGAGTCGGGTCGCGGGGGCAAACAGTTCCCACAGAGAGCACTCCACACTTTTTTTAAGTGAGTCATGTTGTGATGACCACACACCGCCCACTTCACATTGGGTGTGATTTTTTTTAACTCTTTGACTGCCAGACATATATAAATAAATAAATCTCCCACTGCCAGTGATTTGTGGTTTTCTCTTCAACTAGTCACAGAATGTTTATATGCAGTATGATGGATCCCCAACACGGAGGGCTTTCTCTGTGCGTTGTCCATGAAACAAAAAGTCATGGCGACCCCCCCGGGTCATCGCTTGCAATGAACGATGGAGTCGATAAAGTTATTTATACTGTAAACCTGAACATCTGCTTGTGAAACATAACAGCTCCCACTGAGAGACGACATGAATAAATAGCTTGTGTTTGCCAGACCCAAGGGGTATGTATGGCTTACATGAGGCTCTGTACCTGTTGTCTTCATACATGTCCCCGTCCATTTGTCCTTAGGTCCCAGCCAGAAAAGTCTGTCCCCCTTTCGTCCATACATGGGCATAGAGACACAGGCTGACACGTCGTGTGAAGTCCGGCTTCGCCTGGGTCTGGCAGAACCAGGTCTCCTGGTCCTGTTCATTGAGATGAGGGGGTTTTCATTTTGAGATGAGGGGTCCATGGCCAAATACATATACATTTTAGGAGTCCCTTACATGAAAAAGTTTGAGAACCACTGACTTTATAGCAACATAAGTAAAAAATAAAGACAAACTGTTAGGATTTAGAAGACATTTTGTAGAATGGTCCTCAGGTCTTAAGGGGTTAATTGAAACACTTCTAATGGTCAAACCCTCTCCTCTGTTTCTTCCTGTCTGGACCTGCAGCCACCAGAGGAGCGAGACGTCCTCCATCCTCCTCCTCCTGAGGATCACGTTGGAGGAGAGGCTGAGCCTGTGGAGGATCAGCGCCTACGAACTGTTCCTGTGGATGAGGAGCTCCGTGCTGGTGCTGTGGATGACCTCTCTGACCTAAATACTACTGACCTGTCTGTCTGTCTGTCTGTCTGTCTGTCTGTCTGTCTGTCTGTCTGTCTGTCTGTCTGTCTGTCTGTCTGTCTGTCTGTCTGTCTGTCTGTCTGTCTGTCTGAATGAATGTAGTGTCTAATGTATAGTCTACTGTCTGTCTGTCTGTCTGTCTGTCTGTCTGTCTGTCTGTCTGTCTGTCTGTCTGTCTGTCTGTCTGTCTTCCTGTCTGTCTGTCTGTCTGTCTTCCTGTCTGTCTGTCTGTCTGTCTGTCTGTCTGTCTGTCTGAATGAATGTAGTGTCTAATGTATAGTCTACTGTCTGTCTGTCTGTCTGTCTGTCTGTCTGTCTGTCTGTCTGTCTGTCTGTCTGTCTGTCTGTCTGTCTGTCTGTCTGTCTGTCTGCCTGCCTGCCTGTCTGTCTGTCTGTCTGTCTGTCTGTCTGTCTGTCTGTCTGTCTGTCTGTCTGTCTGTCTGTCTGTCTGTCTGTCTGTCTGTCTGTCTGTCTGTCTGTCTGTCTGTCTGTCTGTCTGCCTGCCTGCCTGCCTGCCTGCCTGTCTGTCTGTCTGTCTGTCTGTCTGTCTGTCTGTCTGTCTGTCTGTCTGAATGAATGTAGTGTCTAATGTATAGTATACTGTCTGTCTGTCTGTCTGTCTGTCTGTCTGTCTGTCTGTCTGTCTGTCTGAATGAATGTAGTGTCTAATGTATAGTCTACTGTCTGTCTGTCTGTCTGAATGTAGTGTCTAATGTATAGTATACTGTCTGTCTGTCTGAATGTAGTGTCTAATGTATAGTCTACTCATTAGACACTACATTCATTCAGACAGACAGACAGACAGACAGACAGACAGACAGACAGACAGTACTGTCTGTCTGTCTGTCTGTCTGTCTGAATGAATGTAGTGTCTAATGTATAGTATACTGTCTGTCTGTCTGTCTGTCTGTCTGTCTGTCTGTCTGTCTGTCTGTCTGTCTGTCTGTCTGTCTGTCTGTCTGTCTGTCTGTCTGTCTGTCTGTCTGTCTGAATGAATGAATGTAGTGTCTAATGTATAGTCTACTGTCTGTCTGTCTGTCTGTCTGTCTGTCTGTCTGTCTGTCTGTCTGTCTGTCTGTCTGTCTGTCTGTCTGTCTGTCTGTCTGTCTGTCTGTCTGTCTGTCTGTCTGTCTTCCTGTCTGTCTGTCTGTCTGTCTGTCTGTCTGTCTGAATGAATGAATGAATGTAGTGTCTAATGTATAGTCTACTGTCTGTCTGTCTGTCTGTCTGTCTGTCTGTCTGAATGAATGAATGTAGTGTCTAATGTATAGTCTACTGTCTGTCTGTCTGTCTGAATGAATGAATGTAGTGTCTAATGTATAGTATACTGTCTGTCTGTCTGTCTGTCTGTCTGTCTGTCTGTCTGTCTGTCTGTCTGTCTGTCTGAATGAATGAATGTAGTGTCTAATGTATAGTCTACTGTGTGAATGGTTGTAGTGTGTTACATTACTTGAGTCCTGTATATTCATGGTGTTAAAAGTCTGAAGAATGAACTTCAGACTTCTAGTGATGTAACGTTTCGGCGCTGTGACTCTTTAAGACCTTCCCGTCTCCAGTGAAGGAGTGATGAGATAATGAGTCTCATGGTTCCTCCTCCGCTCTCTCTTCTTCATTTAACTTCCCAGGCAGAGTGAAGTGAAAGAGCACATGGTTGATCTTTATTGCTAATACCAGCGGCTGAGGCGATGCCGAGGCTCTGATACTGATTTCTCTAGAGAGGAGTTGTTCTCGGCCCGGAACATTACAATGAGACTCTGGAGGGAGATTTGCTGTGGAAGTGACGTGTGACTTTTACACAGAGAGAGGTTGTTATCAGGAGGCCTATAAGCTTGTAGAAGACAGAAATCCTATTGGGTTAAACTCAGCATCGTCTCGCACAGAATGTGAATCCTCGAAATGTCATTCATTAAAAGTACTTATTATGCAACACAAGAACATGAAGCTTCAACAAAGAAACACGTGCCCACTCAGCCGACCACTTAAGTGTGCGTGGCCCACCCATCTGGACGTGTGCATTTTCAGAGAAGGTTTTTTTAATGATTAATCAATCGATTGTGTTCAGGCTTGGATCAATAATAATACTAATAATAAACTTGATTTGTATAGCACCTTTCATGACATGAAATGCAGCTCAAAGTGCTTTACAGAGCAAGACCACAAGTGCTTTCTATTCATTTCCATTTTATATTCATCACTATATGAAAACTTTTATGGTAAGGTTTTTAAAGGAAAAATGCCTTTTTTGGGTAGGCCTACAGTGTTTTTAATATTAATGTTATATTATCATTACATTCTATAGTATTTTTGTAAATTATTTGGGGGCCCACTTGCAATATCCTCACAGCCCACAGCCCCTAGTGGGCCTCCTGCTCACAAGTTGGGGAAAAAAGGTCATCCACTCGAACCCTATTCTGGGGCGGACTTTCTGTGAAAATTGCCGATCTACAAGCTCACCCTGAGCTTGTAGATCTGCATCGGTACAAACACATTTACACGCATTGCACTCGTAAGCACATGCCACACACACACACACACACACACACACACACACACACACACACACACACACACACACACACACACACACACACACACACACACACACACACACACACACACACACACACAAAGGAGCACAAAGCCACAGAGTCAGCGACAGAACACATTACAAGATGTCACATTTGGAGTGTATTCATTTATTCATAATAATAATAATGATATTAATTGAACGATAGTAATAATAATGTCATTGAACTATCTGGGAAGTCAAATCCAAACAGTGGCGGGGTATTGCCAAGAATAATCACAAGTTAGAAAAATATCTTTCTCTTACATTTCAACAAAGTTTGCGGGTGTATCTTTTTCCCCCCCAAGAGAAATATGGCCAAACCCTGACTAAATAATATTAGTAATAATGATTACAATTATAAATAAAATATGAATATTAAAATAATACTAATAATTTGGTTTTAAATAGAGCAAATCATCTCTGTCGGGTGGAGACCTCATATGTCCAAAACTGTTACTTTTCAGGATTCAAATTAAAACAATTGCAAAATATCTACAAGCTCGAAAAGTTTTGAGCTTGTAGATCTGCTACTTTTGATGTGTGTGTGACGCTGTAGTATGAATTTACGAAAAAACACAAAAAGTTTAAAACATGGAGATGAGAGGTTTCTGCATCGACAGAAACGACATGAAGTATTACTGCATCAGAGTGATTGGTAAAGTCCTAAGAGAGAATGTGACTTTCTCTTTCATTGTTCCCGGTCCAGGACAAATTACTTTTCCACTGGAGTACCTACACTGCGTTTGGCTTGGCGTGTTTGTGTGTGTGTGCGTGCGTGAGTGCGTGTACAAAGCTCTCATCGCTTCTTGAATGTTGACAGGTCACATTTAGCTGCAAATGTATTCAGAGGATAAATCTGCTGTCAAAACCCTTGCTTTAAAATGGAACATTTACATTCATTTGAACTCCTATACAGATGCTCAAACTCTGTGTATTTTTTTTCTCCACTCAATCTGAAGTTAAAAGTTTTAAATCGTTATTCATCCATTGTTTTTGTAACTCTGTGGAGTGTAACACAATGTAGTTTGATTACATTTTGTTTACAGTTACACTCCCAGAGTTACAAATGAACAACCATGGATTTTATGGCGTGTTATGAGAACAAAGCAAACAGCCAGAGGGAGAGAAATAACATTAATAATAAACAATGAGATTATCACACTGAATCACTCTCCTCTCTGGATAATGACAGCGAGAGAGAGAGAGAGAGAGAGAGAGAGAGACAGAGAGAGAGAGAGAGAGCGAGAGCGTAGCTGCATGCCTCAGGAGATAATGCTTGTTGTCTACAGTGTAATAGCCGATAAGATGACCTCTTTACCAAATGATAAACAAGGGGCGTTGCCGCGGGATACCGTAATGACTGCAAATCATATGGGTAAACAATATGCGCCGCAGGAAATGAGCAGTGTGTGTGTGTGTGTGGGGTGTATGGGGGTACGCATAATTACAAATTCTGTGTATATGATCCGTGTGTGTGTGTGTGTGCGTGTGAGCGTGTGTGCGTGTGTGTGTGTGTGTGTGTGTGTGTGTGTGTGTGTGTGTCCTTGTATTACTTGTGAGCACCAAATGTCACCACAAGTAGATTTTGAGAAATTGACATTGAGGGCCATTTTTGAAACTGTAGTGTTATGGTTAAATTGTAACTGCACGTAGAGCCTCCTAGGACGGAGGCTCTACGACATCCTCCCGGTGGGGGCTCCTCCCTGGCAGGTCAGTCAGTAGGATACCACAGCAGTGACAACACAGACATGTGTGTGTGGAGGAATTAAATGGCATAATGACTAAAATAATGACAAATATACAAGTGTTTCTGCCTGACAGCTACAATAACAATTATATTATGATCAAAAAGATTCAGAATTTAAAACCCATCAACACTTTGAAAAGACGTCCTACAATAACTGTTGTGATCGGTTTCTTCCTGTTCACTTGCTATAATAAAGGCTTAGTTATCAACGATTGAATATACTGTAAATGATTGATTACCGTCATTTCGGGGTTTTTGTGCTTTCTTTATGAATTCTGCTCTCAAAGTAACGCCGTTTCTTTGGCAGGAGCCCGTATCAAATCAATGTGGATGTTCTGAGCTACATTTCTTAATCATTTGTTTTAATTCTGTGAAGTAAAATGATTGTCCCCATCAATCTGTAAAATAAAATAAACAACAATTTAGAATTCAAATAAATAAACGAATAAATATATAACAAATGATTCTGCAATGGGAAGTTACAAAGTGTCCTGCTGCCCCAACCTTATCGTAATAGGAACCATATAATGTTTATTTTTTTTACAATACATATTATCATCATCATAACTGGTTGACCAAAAAAAAGCCAGCTTTAAGGTGAAAGATGTCTCAGGTACTGTAGTGGCAAGGTCTTCAATTGTCTCTGGGGGGGAAAAACTAAAAAACTAAACAAAAAGCTAAATAAGAGTTCCACTCGTCTCTCATTTTGAAGTACCCAAAAAAAAAAGGGTTTGGATCAAATTGCTGTACTTCAATCTCCACTGGCTCCTGCTGGATTTGAAATGGTCTCTCTTTTGAAACCATGCACCATTTCGGATCCAGGTCCAGTTTAAGAGTACTGGTTCTCAACTCCGGGGACTCCGGGGACCACCAGGTGGTCCAAATGGACCCTTACGGGTCTGTAACTCTGAGAGGGTACGAACGGAACCGTCCGTTCGTATACCCTCTCAGAGTTAAAATGAACACATGGATTCTACAGCGTCGAATCGGGTCCCAAAGACAAAAATACGGTGGTTCAATTTGTACACTCTCAAAGTTACCCGTCAGGGTCCATTTGGACCCCCCTGGGTGGTGTGTGGGGCCCCGGGACCACGCGTTGAGAAACGGCGGGCTTATTAGAGGATTGCTGTGTGTATACAGGTGGGCAGAGTTCTCGTCTCCATTGGTTACAGTTTGTTTTATTTGTCCAGCCGAGAGCAGCTTCAGTCACGACACTAAACCTTCTCCGCTCTAGCCTTTGTGTCAATAGTCTTAGTCTTGAGAGTTCATTTGTGGTTCCGTTGAAGAATCTAGAACCGTCCAGAATGCCACAAAATGGTTCTAGAAACACAGTCTTAAAAAATGAGGGGAAAAAAGAGTTCTAGAACTTGGGATTCATTGTGTTTTTAGCCATTAACCCATTCAATCCGGGTAAGCATCTGTGTCATTTTGAGATTTCTTTGGCTATTCAAAAATAGCAGATATACATGTGTATATTGTAGATCTGCTATTTATTTATTTTAAATTGTGAAAAATTGTGGAAATCTTTAAATATATATTCTTCAAAGCAAACTTTTGTAAAATATTTTGTTCCAGGGACCTCCTGAAGCAAAGATTTGAGTTACAAAATGTTCGCTTTAAAAATATATATATATTCAAAGATTTTCTCGAATATTTTTGAATAGCCAAAGAAATCTAAAATGACAGAGACGCGTCACCGGATTCAATGGGTTAAACAACATGGCTGACATTATGTTCCATCTTCTCGACAGCCCAAAGACGACAGAGACTTTGAGTTTCTGTTGACTGTAGAACTGTGGTACATTTTAAATAAAGGATACATCTTTTAAAAAGTCTATTGACTGTTTTTTTTTTTTTTTATTGAATCCCCATATTTGGAAATACCTTACGATCCAGACAAACCTCTGCAGCAGCGGAAGGTCTTTCCCCCGTGGGCAGTTCCTCTTGCTCTCCCTCTCTCTCTCTCCCTCTCTCTCTTTCTTTTTTTCATTCTTTCTTTCTCTCCGAGTGTGAAGGCACTTTGCTATGATGGCAGAAGAGCAGCAGCTTCCGCCTGACGTTCAAATCCGGACGTAAAAGGGAATCCAGAAGAGACTCTGCTGCGTGCTCTCTCTAAACTACCGCTCCTCCAGAGACTGTCCGCACTTTAACACGTTAGTTAGTTACGGCAGTGGTTCTCAACCTTTTTAGGCCGCAAACCCCCAAAATAATCATATTTTAACTGGGGACCCCCCCTCAAATAATAATGTTTGAACTGGGAACCCCCCCCCAAAATAACTATATTTTAACTGGGAATCCCCCCCAACTTAATCATATTTTAACTGGGGACCCACCACCCTGACAAGCACTTGAATTGTAGGAGTTGAGGCGTTACATTTAGTTTGACTCAGTTCCACAGATACATTTAGTGACAAAAGCCGATCTACAAGCTCACAACGCCTCGCAACGTGAGCTATTATTTGACAATTTGGCCAATGTTTAGGTATTACCAATTTTAATTGTCACTTTACTGTCATCTGGGGACCCACCCCACCCCCACCCCCGGCCCCAAATCATGTGGAGACCCACAGGTTGAGAACCACTGAGATACAGTATACTGAGAGAGGGGGGGGGGGGGGATACAGTACTAAGATGAATGCACGTATACAGTACAGAGGAGCGTAGACAGGGAGAGGAGAGAGAGATGGAGCGAGTGTGTGCGTGTACGTGTGCGTGTGCGTGTCTGTGTGTCTGTGTCTGTGTGTGTGTGTGTGTGTGTGTGTGTGTGTGTGTGTGTGTGTGTGTGTGTGTGTGTGTGTGTGTGTGTGTGTCTGTGTGAGTGTGTGTGTGTGTGTGAGAGAGAGAGAGAGAGAGAGAGAGAGAGAGAGAGGTGTAGCTGACAGCATGTAAACAAACTGGGTCTTTCCCATTTCTCCACACTAGCCAGTGTTAATTTCGTCGGCTAGAACTACGACAAAAAATGTTCGTCGACTACCTTTTTTCACTGACAAAAAACAAGATAAAAACTAAATAATAACTAAGCTATGATGACTAAAACTAAGACTAAATATATTGACAATTTCGTCAACAAATAAAAACTAGACTAATATGTTAGTGAGGGACTAGAGGAGAAGAGATCCAGTAGAACTAAAAGACAAGTCATGTTATGTTTGGTTGCGCTCGGGTGTTGCGCTCTAAAAAAAACGATCAACAAGCTCACAACCCGTTGTGAGCTTGTAGATCGGCTATTTTCAGCATGCAACCAAGTGTATGGTGCGACGCATTGTGAGCTTGTAGATCTGCTATTTTCAAAAGATTTGTATACATTTGAAAACTTGAAATGGGACATTTTGTATAATGAGTATTTTTACTTTTGGTACTTTGAGTACATTTTGATGCCAAACATTAGTCAAACATTTGAGTACTTCTTCTACCACTGGATATCAGTGCCAAAAAAAAGCAAGCATTCAAACCTGACAGGTGTCGAGGTCACTGTCAGGTCTAAATCAAACCCCGATAACACGTGTTAATCGTGCTAAAGGGGCTAGCTTGCTATGGGGCATGCTGTTGAACTACAAAACTATTTACAGATGCCCAAGATATAACATTTTATTCAAAAATGTTACTGTTCAGGATTAAAAACTCGAAACATAACTAAGGTAGCAGATCTACAAGCTCAAAACGAACATCTTTGTTACGCTGAAATGTCTTCCGCAACACTTTCCTCCCATTATGTAAACAAAAGCTGGCCAGCGATCCCATTGGTTGGCAACAACGCGCTGTGCATTGTGAGTCATACGTACATGGGGGCGCGGCCTTAGCTTAGTGGGTAGAGGAGAGAGAGGCCATCTGGTCATCAGAAGGTCGCCGGTTTGGCTCCCGGCCCTGGCCAATGTGTCCCGGTGGCGGTGTCCCTGAGCAAGACACTTAAAAATTACTTATTTTCTATCAATTACACACCCCATGAAGCCTTGAATTCATGACGAACTGTTTTCTTTTTTTTTTGCATTCCTGAGACAATAATTTGATGACCAGCGGAGACTCCACTGGTTGAGTCTCATACAAAATGCTTAAGAACGCGAATTAAAAATAAAAAATGCCATTAATTCAAGGCTTTATGGGTGTGTAATTGATAGAAAATACGTAATTGGGTGAACTACTCCTTTAACCCCCAAATGCTCCTCAGCACTAATCATAACCATCAGAGCAGTCCCATCAGCTGGGTGAAGCTGAAAATAAGCTAATCTAATAAGGGACTAATAAGGTAATCAAATCAAATAAATAATTCTATACATACTTAGCAGAATACCACCCCTCAGGCAGCGGCCTTAGCTTGGTTACCCATTCAAACCGGGAACACATCTGTGTCATTTTTAGATTTCTTTGGCTATTCAAAAAAAAAAATGTTTTTTTAATCGTGGGAAATTTGTGCAAATCTTTGAATATATATATAAAACAAATGTAAGTGAACATTTGTAACTATAATCTTTGCTTCTGGGGATTCTTTTTGCACACAGACACTGTCTACTACAGGAAGTGTGCCTGTTAACTATGCAAAATAAAGTTCTGTTGGACCCAGGGGACATTCTCTGCAATCAGCCCTAGACGCTCTTATAGTACGTAATAAAAGCAAGATTGAAACCGTAGGTGTATGGATGTGGTGTGTTGTCCATATTTCTCTCTCGCTCTCTCTGTGTGTGTGTGTGTGTGTGTGTGTGTGTGTGTGTGTGTGTGTGTGTGTGTGTGTGTGTGTGTGTGTGTGTGTGTGTGTGTGTGTGTGTGTGTGTGTGTGTGTGTGTGTGTGTGTGTGTGTGTGTGTGTGAGACGGGGAGAGAAAGAGAGAGAGAGAACAAAATGTTTGACATCATCTAGTGAATTAAACTCCAGATTTACCGTCCCGCCCCCTGAACACTCCTCCCTGGAGGGTTGCGTTCTGAGTGTTAGTGTCATATTTCTCTTTAGCAGAGAACATTTGGACTTTTTACGACACGTACCGCACTTCCATTAAAGCTTGGTGAACAAATCAGATTATATTAATACTGTTGTTGGCCACTCTGGGTGGCCGTAGTGATAACAACTAAGCATTATTTAGGTCTGATTCTGAGGACGCACTTCAAGGTCATTGCCAGCGTGGGCAGACAGAGACTTTCTCGTGAATTTTTAATTATCCTACACTGTCTGTCTCCCTCTCAGCTGTCCTACCGCCTGTCTCTCAAATACTGTCTGTCTCTCAGCTGTCCTACCGCCTGTCTCTCAAATACTGTCTGTCTCTCAGCTGTCCTACCGCCTGTCTCTCAAATACTGTCTGTCTCTCAGCTGTCCTACCGTCTGTCTCTCAAATACTGTCTGTCTCTCAGCTGTCCTACCGCCTGTCTCTCAAATACTGTCTCTCTCTCAGCTGTCCTACCGTCTGTCTCTCCTACACTGTCTCCCTCTCAGCTGTCGTACTGTCTGTCTCTCCTACACTGTCTCCCTCTCAGCTGTCCAACCGTCTGTCTCTCAAACACTGTCTGTCTCTCAGCTGTCCTACCGTCTGTCTCTCCTACACTGTCTCCCTCTCAGCTGTCCTACCGTCTGTCTCTCAAACACTGTCTATCTCTCAGCTGTCCTACCGTCTGTCTCTCCTACACTGTCTCCCTCTCAGCTGTCCTACTGTCTGTCTCTCAGCTGTCCTACTGTCTGTCTTCGTACTGTCTGTCCTCTTTTTAGGTAGCAGAGCTGAAGAGATGCATTGTGGGAAGTGCCATGAGAGTACTGAAACTTTTCTAGCTGAAAAAAAGTTTTTTCTTCTAACTTCCGGTGTTCTCAGCTCGGGATTTTTAAAGAAATGAAACACGTGTTTCCTCTGCCGTTCCATTAGTAACTCAAAATGTACGAATGGAACCAAATTAAAGTTAAAGGGATATAACATTTTATCATCTACTCTGAATTTTGTGAGCACAAAAGCCGAGTAGACGATGAAATGACCCCAAACATGTTTGAAAGTGAAATGTCCCTTAAATATCACACTGACAGGCCTGTCGCGGGTTCGACCTTTACTGCGTGTCACCACCCCATCTCTTTCCCCATTTCCTGTCAGCCTACTTCCCCTATGCCTCTCTATGAATAGCATAAAATATATATATCGCATAATATATCACACTGACATATCATCATTCATAGGGACATCATTCAGTGGTAAATATGAGCGGTAGGACAGAGAGGACCCAACCAGGTGTTGTCACAAGTAGCCGGAAGAGCCATAGAGGGAGAAGGCTGCTAAATGGTCACTACTATGTTATTTCTTTCTCTTTTTTAGTAACTTTTAGCCGTTCTTCACTGATGCTGCTGAGTGGACATGGAAAGTGAGTTGTGCTTTTACAAAAATAGAAAACACTTTTTTTTACTGCAGTAGATTACAGCCCAACACGCACGCACTTACACACATGCACGCAAGCACAAACACACACACGCACGCACGCACGCACGCACGCACGCACGCACGCACGCACGCACGCACGCACGCACGCACGCACGCACGCACGCACACACACACACACACACACACACACGCACACTATACTGCATTGTGGGCGTGTCTACACCACTGTTTCTCAACATCCGGTGCAGTCCAAACAGACACTTGAGGGGTCTGTAACTCTGAGAGTGTACAAATGGAACCAAATGGACCCGTAAGGTTCCCCAGACCCAACAAGTGCTCTACTCTATGACGAGCTAACCCTGCTGTGACTCCTCCCCCTGACCTCACCCTGACCTCTATGACATCATCGGGATGCTTCGTCAGGATGCGATGAGTGGTCTTTGGTAGGCGGGGCTTCAACACCTTTGCAGTCTCTCTCTGTTCCGTGATTGGTTGGTGTCGGGGGCGTAGGGCGGAGGGCAGGGAGGGGGGGGGGGCGGGGCGTTCAAGTGTCGTGACTCTCCGGCGGAGAGGTGGGTCACCTCTGACAACCAATCAGGGCCAAGGTGACGCAGAGCTGCCATATATGGGAAAATGCGGGAGGGGCCACAGAGCGTAGATCTGTGAGAGAGAGAGAGAGAGAGAGAAAGAGAGAGAGAGAGAGAGACAGACAGACAGACAGACAGACAGACAGACAGACAGACAGACAGACAGACAGACAGACAGACAAACAGACAGAGAAAGACACAGAGAGGCAGAGAGAGGTAAAAAAAAACACATCACTTACACAAAACTTTAACATGTAACTATAGATTAAACAAAGAACATTCAACTACAGTACATACATACAGTATTTGATCACACCAATTCACACCAAAACACACCCATAAAGACATCAGACTATGTGAGTTCATTAGGAGCTGAAGTCATGAACTCACTGTTAGACGGAGGGTTTTTGCACACGCCCTCTTCGATGGTCACGTCATCGATGGCGATGTCCCCCTCGATCCCAGAGCCACGGACCCCCTCCAAGACCACCTGCACACACACACACACACACACACACACACACACACACACACACACACACACACACACACACACACACACACACATTAAGACATGAGGCCGATTCTTCGAATGCCTTCTAAATCAAACTTTTTCCTGCCAAGGACACCCCAAATGATATGTGTTTGGTAGATCTACAATGTGTCGTGTTGTGATGTGACGCACAAAAAAAAATAATATATATATATATATTTCTGCCTGACAGCAGCAATTTACTGGGTGCGGTTGTGATGTGTGTCAGCACCTGGAAGGCGGAGGTCGGGTGGATGTTGATCTTGGTCTGTCTCCACCTGTCTCCTTGGTTACCAGAAAGACTCCACACCGACGTGTCAGTCGCAGTCTGAGCTTTCTGGCGCAGAAGCACATTCAGAGCACCTGGTGAGATTAAATATAAACATATACACACCTGGTGAGATTAAATATAAACACATACACATCTGGTGAGATTAAATATAAACACATACACACCTGGTGAGATTAAATATAAACACACCTGATGAGATGAAATATAAACACATTTACACCTGGTGAGATTAAATATAAACACATACACACCTAGGATTATTATATACAAAATGTACATACTGTAAACCCAGTCAGAGATGATTTACCCACATGAACTCTAGCATCGCTATTATTTTTGTCTTTCTTTTTTAACCCCAAGGTCTTTTTTGTTACATTCACAGGGATTAACACAACAGGCAGTAAAGAGGCAACATTACAAACAAATTAACAACAGCATAGCTTCACCCGGTGATGGAAGAAGTACTCACTTTTTTTTTTACTTACGTAAAAGTATCAATACCCTATTGTAGAAATAATCTGTTACAAGTGCAATGTCCTTAAAGTACCAACATTAAAAGTACGCAATACCCATTCTGCAGAATGTCCCATTTCACAAGTTTTCAAATGAATAAAATGTATAAAAATCCTTTGAAAATAGCAGATCTACAAGCTC
>NC_139957.1:40047069-40064569 GCF_963454915.1 Gymnoscopelus microlampas
AAATAAATAAAATAAAGTTCATACAATATGTTATACAACATCATCATCTCCATATGAGATGATACATTCTGAAGCTGTCTGACTTCTTCACATTATTATAGATGGTTGAAAATGTCTTTGAAAAGACAGTTACTCACTGAGGTGTGGATTGACAGGAGCTGTGGAGAGATGGTAAAATAAATGGCATTAGTCCAGTGTTTATGTGTAGTGATGATGAAGTGATGAAGTAAAAGACATGGCATTAGATCAGTGTTTATGTGTAGTGATGATGAAGTGATGAAGTAAAAGACATGGCATTAGTCCAGTGTTTATGTGTAGTGATGATGAAACAACATTATATAATTATATTGTTTTAGCATTGATCAGCTCGTTTTCCCAAAAGATCTGTGAACGATATTATATAAATATATTATATTTGGCCACGGACCCCCATCTCAAAATATTGTGTTCCAGGGACAATATGATTTTTTTTTCGCTTAAAAAAAATAATATATATATTCAAAGACTTTTTAAAAAATAGCAGATCTACAAGCTCATAGCGCGGCACATGGTCGCGTGTGCCGTGTGTGTGTGCGCGTGCGTGTGTGTGTGCGCGTGCGTGTGTGTGTGCGCGTGCGTGTGTGTGTGTGCGTAACGGCACACTGCGTACCACTGTAGGTGACGGTGCGCTCGGTGCAGTCTCCCTCTCCGTAGCGGCTGATGGGGGTCAGTCGGACCAGGTAGGACTCCGGCTTGACCAGCTCCGTCAGGTTGTAGGTCAACAGCTGTCCTCTGTCCATCTGTCTGTCCATGGGGATCTCCTGCTCCCACCAGCGAGACTGACTCATCTGGAGAAAAAGACACGTCAAAGCAACGTGGTTCTCAAACCTTTTCATGTCATCGAATGTTTGTGTTAACCCATTAAAGCTAGGAACACATACTGAGTCATTTTAAGATTTCTTTGGCTATTTTGAAAAAGTATCGTGAAAATGTGTGCAAATCATTGAACATGTATGTATGTATTTTTAAATTGAACATTTGTAACTCAAATCTTTGCTTCTCTGGGGGATTCTACAAATGTCTTCTAAATCCTAACAGTTCTAGGGACCCCCAGAAGCAGCAAAGATTTGAGTTACAAATGTTCGCTTTAAAAAAAATATATATTCAAAAATGTTCACACATTTTTCTTTTTTAATTTGCAGATCTACAAGCTCGTAGATCTGCTCTTTTTGAATAGCCAAATAAATCTAAAATGATCAGTAGAGTTAGCATTCTACTGATCTCTCTCTGCCCTGAGCACCCTCTACCCTCCTCTCCTCTCCTCTCCTCTCCGTCTCTGTCATCGTGTCTGTACCCTCATTCTTCAATATTTCACTGTCATTATTTTTTCATCTCTCTCTCTCTCTCTCTCTCTCTCTCTCTCTCTCTCTCTCCCCCCTCTCCCCCCCTCTCTCTCTCTCTCTCCCTCCCTCCCTCCCTCCCTCCCTCCCTCCCTCCCTCCCTCCCTCCCTCCCTCTCTCTCTCTCTCTCTCTCTCTCTCTCTCTCTCTCTCTCTCTCTCTCTCTCTCTCTCTCTCTCTCTCTCTCTCTCTCTCTCTCTCTCTCTCTCTCTCTCTCTCTCTCTCTCTCTCTCTCTCTCTCTCTCTCTCTCTCTCTCTCTCTCTCTCTCTCTCTCTCTCTCTCATCTATCTCTGTACCTTGTGACTGCACTGTAAAGCTAAAGAGGGTTTGACTTTGAGTGACTTAGACAGCCTTAAAAAGGGATAAATCACTCTGTGTGAGGTAATTAGGAACACACCAGGAGTGTCTGTCTGTCTGTCTGTCTGTCTGTCTGTCTGCCTGCCTGTCTGTCTCTACACTGTCTGCCTCTCAGATGTCCTACTGTCTGTCTCTCCTACACTGTACACTAATAGAGCCTGCCTGCTTGCTCAGGGGATAAATTGACCATCAGGTCAAAATTCGTGTCAGATCCATGTGTCTTTGACACGATCTAAAATGTCTCAATAGAAGAGCAGGGAGACCAAATACAACCACCCCAGTTGTATAAGTTATATTGTTTTAACATAATCTACCATACAGATCAGACAAAATTACATTTCATTCATTAAGAAAATAAGTGACATAGTGCCGCTTTAAATTAACACATTCACTGCCAAGGATGACTTTTACAAAACAAAATTCCAAAGGCCCAGACTGCCAAAGACGCCTTTTACAACTTTTTTGCTTTCAATGGTATTCCACCAGATGGCGCTGTTCTCTAACACACGAGTGACCATGTTCATCCTCAAGTCACACAGATCCAGGAGATCACGTGAACTCAAAATAGTCAGAGAAGACATAAAACACCATAAAAACACCAGCAGGGGCTTAATGAAGTTCTATCAACCTCATAGACACATGAAAAACAGAAAACGTGCAAAACCATGGCACCACCTCTTTAAATATTCTGTGACTAGTTGAAAAGGTAAGGAAAACCAAAAATCACTGGTAGCATGGGCGATTCATTTATGTATTTGATCTGGCAGAGAAAGAGTTAACACCAGGGATTTTAGTCAGCGGAACCACCCCCCCCCCCCCAGGTTTCATGTGTGTGTGTTCAGACGAGTGTGGTGCGGCGGGTGGTGGTGCTGTTAGCCTCACCTGTCTGATGCCCAGCCGGTAGGCCACGATGCGGTCCACAGCTTCAGGGTTCATCTGGGTCCACTGCAGGGTGAAGCCGTACACTCTGGGGCGGTTCTGCCACACGGCGCTGGACGTGTCATAGTAGAACTCTGGGGGATACGCCTTCCCTGCACGCACACGCGCACACGCGCACACGCGCACACACACACACACACACACACACACAGGTGTAAAGTAACTATAAGTACATGTACTCAAGTACTGTACTTAAGTACAATTTTGAGGTATTTGTGAGTGGTGCCAACCACTCCTACATTTGACTTTGTCCGTGTGTCCGTATGTCCGTCCGTCCGTATCATAGACTGTAAAAAAGAATGGACAAAGCCACTCCCCTGCTTTCTACAGAACGAAAATGAAGCCGATAGTTCAGAAACATGCATTCCTCCATCGTTAATATATACAGTTGGCCACGCCGGAACTCAAACGCTATTGGTTGAGACCAGACACGTGACCAGCGAACCGGAAAACAACCCCCAAAAAAACTATTGGTTGGGTAGCTTGTCAATCAAGAGTAGGGCAGGGAATGAATGCTATTGGTTGTGTAGGTTGTCAATCAAATCATCCCGCCCCTCCTGGAGCATAGCCTATATCGTCAATTTTAGAATAAATGGGACCATAATTTAGCAAAACGCATATCATGATGATTGAAAGGAGACTTTAAACCAGCGACTGGAAGCATATAGAATTTATGACAATTTTTATTACGGTAAGAAAATCTAGTCTAAAGTTTGTCAAAAACCCATTCACTTGCGTTAAAATAAATTCTTTCTGACACTGCAGGTCGGCGCAGGGTAAAACAGTGCCTCACTCTGGCCATTCATAAGCTTCCGTGTTGGCCTCATCGTAAATATCCAAGCCTTGCCCCTTGGTCCGTCCGTATGTTTGAGCACGGCTGATTGATCAAGCTTCACGTGACAATATGTTGTCACGTGTCACGTGACAACATATTGTTGCTGATTGTTGCGGATGCAACCAGTTACACTTTCAAAGGCACCACTCTCTTCACACTGGGTGTGATTTTTTTCTTTTTTACTTTACTGGAGTATTTACAATTTTCAGTACCTTTACTTCTACTCCACTACATCTCAGAGGCAAATATTTTACTTTTACTCCACTACAATTATTTGAAAACACCCCCCATTTATAAATGTAAATTTCTCCTGTTGTTGTTAATCCTCAATTTTAGATTAGGATTAGAGCAACGACGTAGACAGCTGTGACAGTACACAGTCTAATGACACACTGTGTGTGTGTGTGTGCGTGTGCGTGTGCGTGCGTGTGCGTGCGTGCGTGCGTGCGTGCGTGCGTGTGTGTGTGTGTGTGTGTGTACTGTACATCAGGTTTACAGGATTCTAAAACATCTTAGTGGTTGAAGGTTCGAGGACAGGCCGGTACAAACCTGACAGGTAACAGATTATAGGCCTGTCGCAGTCATTAACATAATCGCCTCATCGCAATTACTTTGCATAATTGTCACGATCGTTTCCATGTTGAAGAATGTTGGTATATTTTCTAACGTAAAAAAAAAAATAGTGAAAACTGCACATCTACAAGCTAATCGGAAGTTAATGTTTTTTTCTTCCAACTCTTCCACTGCCAGAGTAAATATATAAATAAAGCCGTGACTGCCAGCGATTGTTCGACTTTCTTACCTTTTCAAGTAGTCACAGAATATTTATCTCCAGTATGATCGATCCCCTGATGGTTGCTAATAACGGAGGTTTCAATAGCGGTTTCACTGTGCTTTCGTGAAAAAAAAAGAAATGTCATCTCAACCTCCCGTTCGCTTGTTATACGCCGTTGAAAATAGCATGTCTCGCCAAAAATACTAACCCTAACACAGGAGCCGAGATACAGGTTATTTCCCAAATAAATTAACCAGGAAGTGAATGGAGCAGTAAATCTTCGGATCACATTATCTCCTGGTTCTTTGTGAAAAAACGATTAAAAAAAAATTAATTGGCCTCCAGGGAGTGTGTCTGCACAGTTTCGCTGCGATCAAGCCAACGGTGTCGGAGATTAGCTGCTCACAGACGGACGGACACACACACGGACGGATACACACGCGGACGGACGGAGCTTGTAGATCTGCTATTTTTGAAAAATGTGTGCAAATCTTTGATTCTTTTTTTCATTTTTAACACAAATCTTTGCTTCTGGGGGTCCCTGGCACAACATATTTTCAGGTGGGGGTCCGCCACATACATGTCAATTTGGGGGTCCTTGGCACGAAAAAGTTGGAGAACCACTGCACCCTCCCCCCCATACAAGATTTGAGTTTAAAAAAAGATCCCAAATATTTTTTTTTATCAGATTGTGGTTCTACATACAGCGGTTAAACTGATTGTGATGCTATATTAACCCATTAAGACCGGGGACCCGTCTGTGTCATTTTAGATTTCTTTGGCTATTCAAAAATAGCAGATCTACAAGCTCATAGCGCGGCACTCGGTGCCGCGCTATGAGCTTGTAGATCTGCTATTTTTGAAAAATCGTGAAAATTAATTATTACATTTTTTTTCCGAAAAACTGTTCTTTAGAAGCGGCCTCAGGTCTTAATGGGTTAACACATTTAGCTGGGGACCCCTTGGAACCCCCTCAAGGACCCCCGGACCCCACTTTGAGAAACCCTGCACCAGAGAGACGGGACCAATCACCTCAGCATGTTATGAATCATTCAAACTCCCTCGCACCCCCACGGTGCAGCGCGCCCAACATCTATCTAGCAGATCTACAAGCTCCTATAGTGTCAGTCAGCAAGCTGAACTCACTGCCACCTTCTCAAGGACACATGTGTGTGTGTGTGTGTGTGTGTGTGTGTGTGTGTGTGTGTGTGTGCGTGCGTGCGTGCGTGCGTGCGTGTGAACTTGCTAACCACTACTCATCACATTCTCAACCACACACACACACACACACACACACACACACACACACACACACACACACACACACACACACACACACACACACACACACACACAGATCAAAGCTTGGTGCTGATGGCTGATGACACATAACCACTGCTCTTAACACCAAACAGAGGAGAGAGAGAGAGAGAGAGAGAGAGAGAGAGAGAGAGAGAGAGAGAGAGAGAGAGAGAGAGAGAGAGGGCGAGAGAGAGAGAGAGAGAGAGAGAGAGAGAGAGAGAGAGAGAGAGAGAGAGAGAGAGAGAGAGAGAGAGAGAGCGAGAGAGAGAGAGAGAGAGAGAGAGAGAGAGAGAGAGAGAGAGAGAGAGAGAGAGAGAGAGAGAGAGGGCGAGAGAGAGAGAGAGAGAGAGAGAGAGAGAGAGAGAGAGAGAGAGAGAGAGAGAGAGGGCGAGAGAGAGAGAGAGAGAGAGAGAGAGAGAGAGAGAGAGAGAGAGAGAGAGAGAGAGGGCGAGAGAGAGAGAGAGAGAGAGAGAGAGAGAGAGAGAGAGAGAGAGAGAGAGAGAGAGAGAGAGAAAGAGAGAGAGAGTGACAGAATGCGCATCTGTACTGAACTCAGAGGGTAAATGTGTGGTTGTGTTTGATCCTACATGAAAGAGGACATGATGTTGTAAAACTCTGGAGGTCAGCTTGATGATCAGACTGCATGTCGTTGCTGTCGGGCAGAAACGTCTCATCTCCCCAAAAAAACAACACTTTTTGTGTTTTTTAGTAAATTAACGGACCTACTTGATCACACCACAAAAGCATCAAAAGTAGCAGATCTATAAGCTCGAAACGCGTCGCTTCGCGCCGCGTTTCGAGCTTATAGATCTGCTACTTTTGATGCTTTTTGAATTTGAATCCTGAAAAGTAACAGTTTTGGACATGTGAGGTTTCCACCCGACAGAGACAGACGTTGCTGTCAGAACTGAGGGGGTTAATTTGTTCTAGAAACGTCCCGTTTCTAACGAGACGATCAAGCACAGATTCCGTTGGCATGGTGGTGTGTGTGCTGTGTTGCGATAATGAGTGTTTACTTGCGCACGCGCGCACGCACGCACGCACGCACGCACGCACGCACGCACGCACGCACGCACGCACGCACGCACGCACGCTTTTCCCACATTTACCGTAACACACACATGGTTTGAAGACAAATATCCTATCGGGGACAATATAGATTATTATTATTATTAACAATTTCTATTCTATGTGATAGATGCTTCATCGATGTACATGTTCTTTGGCGCTGTCAACACTTTAGTGGTTGACTTTCTACCTGAAGTATCACCGTGTTTGTCTTCTATTTAAGCAGCTTCTCTGTCTACAAGGCGAGGATGAAACATACTTTGACAGCTTTCTCATTGAAAGTTCAGTCTGTCTTCGTCCCGCACTCCAGACATCTGGGAGGTTTAGACAAGGCAAACTGCTAGCAGGACAAATCGCAGTTTAACGCTGACTCATACCAAAAGCTCTTTGCTGTTGAAATCCTTCATTATTGTCGACTAATAGCTTGGTAATTATGTTAATCCTCTGAAGCTACTTGATTTCCAAGTATCAAAAAAAAAGAAAAGAAAGAAAGAAAAGTCCATGACCAAAATCCCTTGAACGCGCACGAGAGCGGAGTTTGGAACTTACAAATGTCCTAGTTCCCAAATTGGCATGTTATTTAAACAGATGCTATAGGTTCATTGTTTACCTGGTATATTGTTTAGACTGATGCTAGGTTCTTGGTTGACCTGTGATCCCAGTCTAATGAAGCGCTATACACTCTCTGTGCAATTTACGTATATAAGTCGCTCTGGATAACACCGTCTGCTAAATGCCTAAATTGCAGAGGTGGAAAAAGTACTAATATGTTTTACTTAAGTAAAAGTATCAATACTGCAATGTAGAGGTACTCCGTTACAAGTGAAATTCCGGAATTCAAAATGTACTTGAGTAAAAGTACAAAAGTATTGGTATCAAAATGTACTTAAAGAACCAAAAGTAAACCCCAACCAAACCCTAACCTAACCCTAACCCAATCGATGATTCAAATGACAGCCAAAAAAAAAAGAAAAGATGCCCAAGCAACAGGACAGTAAAGCATGGATGTGGATTTGTCTTCACGGCTACATACTGATATTTCTACTGACAGATCAGATCAGAGGGGAGAGAGAGAGAGAGAGAGAGAGAGAGAGAGAGAGAGAGAGAGAGAGAGAGAAGAGAGAGAGAGAGAGAGAGAGAGAGAGCGAGAGCGAGAGAGAGTGCAAGACAGATGACAAGATCGAAGGACAGAGGTAGTGTAATACAGAAGAAGGGAGGGAAAAGTGTGAGTGAGCGACACCTTGAAAGAGAGATAGACAGAGGAACAAAGACAGGCATACAGTTGCAAGAGGGGGGGTGAGAAGAGATAAGAGGTCCAGAAAGAGAAGGGCAAGACAAAGGAAAAAACTGGAGCGAGAGAGGTGGAGAGTTTAACCTACAGTGCCTACTGCCTACTGTATTACAATTTTAACTTAAATTAAATAAGATTTAGAAGGCATTTGTAGAATCGGCCTCAGGTCTTAACAGACAGACAGACAGAGGGACAAACAGGCAACAGACAGAGAGAGAGAGAGAGAGAGAGAGAGAGAGAGAGAGAGAGAGAGAGAAGAGAGAGAGAGAAGGGGGAGAGAGAGAGAGAGAGAGAGAGAGAGAGAGAGAGAGAGAGAGAGAGAGAGAGAGAGAGAGAGAGACACACACACAGACAGGAGGGAAATCAAAGAGAGTGCATGATATTAAGAGGAGGAGGTTTGTGAGGGAAATAAAGATAGTTCTATAATCCTCTTTTTTGCGTGCTGTGCAGGATGGAATGAATGTTCATGTGCAAAAAATCCACAGCCAGGTAATCTGAGGGAGAGAGAGAGAGAGGACTTTGGTGGCAGCCAGTCACTAGAATGACTGTTACATCAACACTGGAGAGATCAAGACCAGCCTGCTCCATGGCGCTTCACTTGTACTTTTTTGTCCATTGACGCTTTGGATTGACTGACGTTTTAGACGGCTAAAATAATTGCTGATATTTATTTGTACGAGCCCACAACACGTCACGATCATGTGATCAGGGTAGAAGACTGGGTTAAGCAAATAAAAATGGGATTTGGACAGAGTGCTATGAGCTTGTAGATCAGCTATTTTTGAAAAATCTCGAAAATGTGTGCAAATCTTTGAAGATTTATTTTTAAAGCCAACATTTTTAACTCAAATCTTTGCTTCTGGGGGGGTCCCTGGAAGAAAACATTTTGTGATGCGCGGCCAAATATCATTTTGGGGGTCCTTGACATGAAAAGGTTCGAGAACCACTGATATAGCAACATAAGTTTTTTCTAAAAACTGTTAGGATTTATAGCAGATTTACAAGCTCATAGCTATGAGCTTGTAGAGTTTTGAATAGCCAAAAAATCTAAAAATGACACAGATGCATTCCCGAAAAAAAGGCACTCATATCCAGAGTGACTTAGAAAGTAGAAAGAGTCCAGAGAAGGTTGAGGTTAGTTAGTGTGATGTCATGTTTGCGCATCCCCACTAGAGAGAGAGAGAGAGAGAGAGAGGCTGGTGTTGATGAAGAGGCAGCCTTCTTCAGTCTATGAGTCACATCCTCCGTTCCTCTGAGTCTTCATCATCAACACAACAACCTCTGGCTGCCCTCTCGCCAGTGGTGAAGTAACTAAGTACATTTACTCAAGTACAATTTTGAGTTATTTTTCACTTTACTGGAGTATTTCCAATGTTCAGTACTTTTACTTCTACTCCACAACATCTCAGAGGCAAATATTGTACTTAAAAGCTCACAATGCGTCGCGATCTGCTACTTTCAAGAGATTTTTATACATTTGAAACCTCGCAAAATATGGGACATTCTGCATGAGTACTTTTACTCAAGTAAATGTTTAATTCCGGTTACGGACTTTTACTTGTACATTCTACATTGCAGTATTGTATACTTTTACTTAAAGAATGTGAGTACTTTTTCCACCACTGCACTCTCACTCTCATGTCCATTACGCCCCCTGCTGGACATGACGCTATAGTATGTCACAGGGACTTAACCCCCCCAATCCCACCCTTGATGCTGAGTGCCATTTTTTTACTCAAATCTTTGCTTCTGGGGTTGGGGGGCGGGGCCCTGGAACAACATATTTTGATGGGGATCGGTGGCCAAAAACATGTCATTTTTGGCGGTGTTCATTTAGTTGACTAAGACTAAGACTAAATGACTACGATTTTGATATTTAGTCGACTAAGACTAAACAATTTCAGATGACTTAAACTAAATGGCTTGTTATTCAAAAGACTAAGACTAAATCAGAATTTGCTGTCAAAATGAACACTGAT
Organism: Gymnoscopelus microlampas; assembly: GCF_963454915.1. Taxonomy (NCBI): domain Eukaryota; kingdom Metazoa; phylum Chordata; class Actinopteri; order Myctophiformes; family Myctophidae; genus Gymnoscopelus; species Gymnoscopelus microlampas. The sequence continues at coordinate 40,056,995 of NC_139957.1, forward strand.
TTTGGGTGGTCCTTGACAAGAAAAGGTTTGAGTGCCACTTATACTGTATAGCAACGATAGATTTTTCATAAAAATCAAGACATTTCACAGTTACAAATGTTCGCTTTAAAAATAAATATATATTCTAGGATTTGAACGCGTTGTCACGATTTTTCCAAATTAGCAGAGATGCGTTCCCAGATTGAATGGGTTAAAAAAAACGTCCTTTCTTCCACTTGAAGAGCTGCCCTCTCACTCACTTCATTTTGCCATGAATCATGAATCATATTGACCTGGAGGGAGATATGACCTCCGACTGGATGATATGAAGGACAACTAACCTTTATGCATGGGTGGAAAAAGGACTCAAATGTTTTACTTCAGTAAGTATCAATACTGCAATGTAGAAGTACTCTGTTACAAGTGAAAGTCTGGTGCTCAAAATTTACTTGAGTAAAAGTACAAAAGTATTGGTATCAAAATGTACTTAAAGTACCAAAAGTAAAAGTACTGAAATGTTTGAATATAGCAGATCTACAAGCTCACAACGTGTCGCATCGCGTTGTGATGCTATATTAACTAATTTAGCTGGGGACCCCCTGGAACCCCATCAAGGGCCCCACTTTGAGAACCCCCTGCTCTGACATACAGAGGTCAAAATAACATTTTATTCACAAAGGAAAAGTCACGGATTGCAGCTTTATATTAACACTGGGGGATTTGACTGTTTGACTGTCCCGGCTGAAATCAAGATAAACGTGCGGCTCATTGCATCCCCAGGGACACTTCATGAAGTCTCTCATCTCGGTGTGCCAGTTCCCTCACAGCCCACTACTGCTACGGTCCGTCATATCAGACTCTATTCTTTGTAGAGGAAAGGGACTCCATAAAACATATATTTATTGGGAAACACAAACAACATTTCAGACCTTCATTCCTATGTTTAAGATAGTCTCTTGTGTACTACCGACTCGAGACCTTGTTCTTGTTTCCGAATAAAAAAAACGACTTTAGATTTGCAAGTGAAGAAGATAGTGAGCGGGAGTCCTTTCTTCTACAATAGTCGGCCCCATCCCCCATGGTCTTCTCCCATCATGCAGCCGTCTTTCTGACGGTGTGCAAAAAAAGGTTTTGCTCTTTTAGACTCCCTCGTTTGTTTCAAAATAATCAGACTCACCTGTAACGAGGAAGGTGCAGCGGCCCGCCCCCGCCTCGTTGGTGATGTCACAGGTGTACTCCCCGTAGCCCTCCCTGTTCAGAGCTCTGACGTGGTAGTCTGTCTCGTCCCGCTCGTTCATCTGACCCACCGTCAGCAGGCGACTGCCCAGCTTCCACTCGTACCTGACACACACACAGGCAGGCACGCACGCAGGCACGCAAGCAGGCACGCACGCACGCAGGCACACACACACACACACGCACGCGCGCGCGCGCACACACACACACACACACACACACACACACACACACACACACACACACACACACACAGGACATGTTATTTCATCTGATCCAATGGAAGTCTATACCAGTGGTTCTCAAAGGACCACCATAACTCTGAGAGTGTACAAATGTAATGGTCCATTTATACACTCTCAGAGTCACAGACCTGTAAGGGTCCATTTGGAACCGTCTTTCTTTGGTGTTTCGCCCATGGTGGGCGTGGTTATAATTATGCCTAAACCCTAACCTCACAGACACTATGCCTAAACCCTAACATTAACTCTAACCTCATAAAAAGCTATACGCAAACCCTAACCCTAATCTCACAAACACTGGCCCTCATTTATCAACGCAGCGTATAAACTGGCGTATATTTTTCCATATATTCGACCGTACACCAACGTCAAAGTCACATTTATCAAAGGATCCTATACAGCCGATCCTAGCGTACATCATGTCGGAGCTTTGATAAATCTCACGTCTAAAAACGAGCGTCATTTAAATAACACGCCCTTAAATATTCTCAAAACGCCCCGATTTTACGACATGAAGAAGAACCAGAATACGACCAAAGACATGAAACACGCCCGCCCAGCTGTGTTTCTCATGTAATCCGTACCGTAGCGGTACAATCGCTGTCACGTCAGCTTGTAGAATACGTGAATGACATATTATGATACCAATTACATCACCATGAATGGAATACATTTGTATATTAATTTATTCAACCCATACCGAGCAGTGCACGTTCGAGTTACACTAAAATAAAGCCGTCAGGCTATTCCCATTTCCCAGTGAGACTAGGACCGTCGGACGGGCGAGTCCCGTCCCGCTCCGCATTAATGAGAGATAGCCTGGAGAGAACATTAATGAATGAAGGCTGGTGTGTGTTGGACCATGGGTTAAATGTCTGATCTCCCGGTGGCCATGAAAATATAACAGCAGCGCCGTTGCACCAGTCTAAACTCCCGAGAGTGCCCTCGCAGAAGCGCTGTATATTTTGAAAATAGCAGATCTACAAGCTCACAACGCGTTGCGATGTGACGCTGGCTTGTGAGCTTGTATATCTGCTATTTTCAATGTAGCCAGATCTACAATCTTATCTGAATGACTGTTAAAGCAGAAGCAGTTTGTTTAAATTACTTTATAAAATGTTATATTTTCACAGGGATTATTTATTAGTGTAGATATACATTTAGGAGTGGATTATGTGTCCAGATGCCTGTCAGACAGTCAGAAAATGCTGCTCCGCAGGTTTAGGATGGAATAAACAGGCGCAGCCAACGCCAACAACTGGTCCCGACCAGACGTGAGATTTCAGTGTACCGTAGGATGAAGCCCACGTCAGGATATATTGATAAATGCCGAAAGGTGCGGTGATCTCGCCGTACGCCCATTATTTGGGCTGCACCGCGTTCATAAATGAGGGCCACTATGACTAAACCCTAACCTTAACCCTAATCTCACAAATACTATGCCTAAACCCTAACCTTAACCCTAGCCTCACAAACACTATGCCTAACCCTAACCTTAACTCTAACCTCACAAACACTATGCCTAAACCCTAATCTCACAAACACTATGCCTAAACCCTAACCTTAACCCTAATCTCACAAACACTTAGCCTGGGATCCAGCCTGCTTCGCTACGTTCGGCGGACTTTTATTTCTCTCTTCACTACTCAGTCTGGAATGCCTCCTATCTCCAAGGGAGGCGGGACATGCCAAACGTTTCGAATCGTGCCGTGGCTTCTGATTGGTCTGTGGTGCAGGGCGGGACAAAAAAAACAGTGTGATCGTTGTGATTCGTCATTCGTTTGAACAACATCCAATCAGCAACGACGTTGCCTAACGTAACATATGTAGTTCCAGTGTAGTTCAGCAAAACGAGTCAATGGGGTGCATTCCAGACTGAGTAGCGAAGAGAGAAATAAAAGTCCGCCGAACGTAGCGAAGCAGGCTGGATCCCAGGCTAACAAACACTATGCCTAAACCCTAACCGTAACCCTAATCTCACAAACACTATGCCTAAACCCTAACCTTAACTCTAACCTCACAAACACTATGCCTAAACCCTAATCTTAACTCTAACCTCACAAACACTATGCCTAAACCCTAATCTCAAAAACACTATGCCTAAACCCTAATCTCACAAACACTATGCCTAAACCCTAACCTTAACCCTAATCTCACAAATACTATGCCTAAACCTTAATCTCACAAACACTATGCCTAAACCCTAACCTTAACCCTAATCTCACAAATACTATGCCTAAACCTTAATCTCACAAACACTATGCCTAAACCCTAACCTTAACCCTAATCTCACAAATACTATGCCTAAACCCTAACCTTAACCCTAGCCTCAGAACCACGCCCACCTGGGGGAAACACCAGGAAAAGAGAGAGTCTGGAGAACACAGGAGAAGGTCATGAGACATAAATCAAAGAAAATAGAATAGAATAGAATAGAATAGAATAGAATAGAATAGAATAGAATAGAATAGAATAGAATAGAATAGCATACCGGAGGATCCTGGCTGGGTGAGCACTCAGCAGGCGACAGTTGAGGCTGAAGGCTCGACCCAAACCCTGACGAATCTCAGTGTAGGCCGGCTCTACTGTGGGAGGGACTGCAGAGGAGAGGAGAGGAGAGGAGAGGAGAGGAGAGGAGAGGAGAGGAGAGGACTGTCATTAAATATGAAGAGAGAAGTAACTTCAAGCATCACTCTCTCTCTCTCCCACACGCACACGCACACACACACACACACACACACACACACACACACACACACACACACACATCCTCAGCATAGTGTGTGTAGATACAGACGTCATAAACCCGTTGATGTTTAAGAGGACATGTTGGCCTTGATGGGACATCCCCAATGAAAAATACAAGTGATAGGAGGATGCCTGTAGAGGCGTGTTAGCATTTCTCAAACTTAATTTTTGATTTTTCTAACCACCTTTTTCTCTTACAAATCCTTCAATTGTCACTTCACCGTCATCTGGGGACCCCCCCAGCCCCCCAAAACATAATCATGTGGGGACCCTCCTGGGGGTCCTGCACTGCTCCAGGGAGTCCAGTGTGGTATCATCATCGTCGGCACAGATTTTGTTCCGAGCATCGTGGGAACAGAGAGAGTCACACCGGACCTACACTGTACATATGCACCGGCTGAGCCTACTCTGTCCCCACACTGTGGAGGGAATCCCAGTGGGGGGGGGGGGGGGGGGCGGGGGACACTAGCATTTCGTTCAGCGGGACTGCAACCCCCCCCCCCCCATGGGCACTGACAACCTGTCATGTATTAATGTTCAGCTAGGGATGAGATGAGCCAACACTGGTGGTGACTGTTGAAAAGGTTACACTTTGGCTCTCACCCCCCCCCCCCCCCATTGTTTGTACATATAGCGTTACTTTTTTCCTGTATTTTTTGTTTGTACATATAGGTTTATTTTTTCCTGTATTTTTGTGTTGATATTTGAACTGTTTGGTGCTACTATATATGACTATGAATTGAATAGCAAGGACCTCAATGGAAACAAGACCGCAAGGACTTTTTTGGACGGACCTTTTAGTCAAAATGTTATTCATTGTACTTGTGCAGTTTTCACATTATGCCTAATGAAATATTCAATCAATCAAAACAAAACAAATCTCTTTCGGGTTGGGTGAAAAGCTCATATGTCCAAAAACTGCTTCAAAAGTAGCAGATCTACAAGCTCAAAACGCGTCTCGGCGAGCTTGTGGATCTGCTAGTTTTGATGCTTTTTGTGTGACGCTGTAGTATGATCAGGTAGGGTGTTCATTTTACGAAAACAAAACCCCCACAAAACGTTAGAATAAGGAGATAGGAGTTTTCCGAAACGCCCGGAATTATAAATAAGCAGTGAATGTTTCTACACAACAAATGTTTGCAAAGCGGTCTGACAACATAAATAAATAATCCATCAAAGCTGCTGTACTGTACCTTCTCCAGCTGGAAGCGGTAGAAAGGAGAACATTGACTCATTCTATCTCTCGGTGTTGAGTCAGGGTCAGGTTTTTACATTTTGACATTTCTTTTTGGTAAATATTGAAGACAGGCAGTAAAGCCACGTTATGTATTGTTTTTTTTAACACAGGGTTATTGCAGCTGAGAAAGAAAGCGCCGCGTTTGATGATCAACGTGTTCAAGGTTCGGGTAACCCAACCACAGTGGTGGAAGAAGTACTCAGATATTTTACTTGAGTAAAAGTAGCAATGCCACAATATAAAAATACTCTGTTACAAGTAAAAGGCCTGTGTTCAAAATGAAAAAGTAAAAGTACAAAAGTATTGTCATCAAAACATACTTAACGTACCAAAAGTAAAAGTGCTAAAATGTTTGAAAATGGCAGATCTACAAGCTCACAACGCGTCGCGATGCGACGCGTTGTGAGCTTGTAGATCGGCTATTTTCAAATAGCCTAGGTTCAAACTGGTTCTCAAATGGTTCGGTAACACTTTACGTAAAGGTCGGGTCTATAATGCATTACAATCGCATTTATAATGCATTATGATGCAAAAATAATGTTTGAACTGTGGACCCCCCACCCTGACGACAATGCCTCAACTCCATTGAGGCATTGTCTCAACTCCATTGTGCCTCAACTCCATTGTAGGAGTTGAGGCATTATATTTAGTTTGACTCGTTGTTGGTTCCACAGATAAATATTGTGAAAATAGCAGATCGTTGTTAATTTGTAGATCTGCTATTTTCCCATTTCCCCCCTCTTTCTCAGGTAATATTTCACAATTTGGCCAATGTTTGACAATTTTTAATAGTATACTTGGGTGACTAATTTTAAAGCAGTAATAGTCTTTTTTTTGCAGTATTAAAAAGGTCTTAAAAGTATACACTTACAGTCTACTGTGTGTTGGTTTGTTTAATGTTGAGTGAGAAAACAATGTTGCATATTAAGATAATAATCTGGGGATCCCCCTAAAATCATGTGGGGACCCCCCTGGGGGTCTTTAACGGGAATTGAACGGCCATCACCTTCACAGGGCATTCTCTCTCTCCTTATATTACACTTTTCACAGTTCTTGTGATTTTCAGCAAAACATGAAGGAGAAATTAAAGCCTTCAAATGCTGACTCAGCCTCTTCAACAATACCACCTTAAGACATCCTTTTATCACGTCACGTGGAAACCTTGTATGTCCAAAACAATGTTTTTTAATTTTATACTGTTGTTAAGTTATGGTTTTGTTTATTAAATAGTGAAAATAGTGATACGTAGTGAGCTTGCAGATCGGCTATTTTCACTACTTTAGTGTGATCACTTTGAGTATGTTGAAGTAAGGCATTAATTTATGGGGGGGGGGGACATAAATAGTTGAAATATGGAGATACAGGGTTTCTGCCTGACAGCAACGATGTCCACCTTAAATCCCCTAATACCCTTCTTACTCGCCCAAACCATTCTATTATTCTTTTATTCGCCCTCAGCTCTTTTTAAAAATAACATTACAACCTGAGAGACAGACAGTTTAGGAGAGACAGACGGTAGGACAGCTGAGAGACAGTGTAGTAGAGACAGACGGTAGGACAGCTGAGAGACAGACAGTGTAGTAGAGACAGACAGTAGGACAGCTGAGAGACAGACAGTGTAGTAGAGACAGACAGTAGGACAGCTGAGAGACAGACAGTGTAGTAGAGACAGACGGTAGGACAGCTGAGCTGAGAGACAGACAGTGTAGTAGAGACAGACGGTAGGACAGCTGAGAGACAGACAGTAGGACAGCTGAGAGAGAGACAGTGTAGGAGAGACAGACGGTAGGACAGCTGAGAGAGAGACAGTGTAGGAGAGACAGACGGTAGGACAGCTGAGAGACAGACAGTGTAGGAGAGACAGACGGTAGGACAGCTGAGAGACAGACAGTGTAGGAGAGACAGACGGTAGGACAGCTGAGAGAGAGACAGTGTAGGAGAGACAGACAGTAGGACAGCTGTGAGAGAGAGACAGTGTAGGAGAGACAGTGTAGGAGAGACAGATAGTAGGACAGCTGTGAGAGAGAGACAGTGTAGGAGAGACAGACGGTAGGTAAGCTGAGAGGGAGACATTGTAAGTTTACAAACTATTTTAGTTGAATAATCATTGAAAAAAATGAGGTGTGAGTGTGT
>NC_139957.1:40069569-40079569 GCF_963454915.1 Gymnoscopelus microlampas
GACAGAGAGAGAGACAGCGAGCGAGAGATAGAGACAGACAGAGAGAGAGACAGAGAGAGAGAGAGAGACAGAGAGACAGAGAGAGAGACAGCGAGCGAGAGATAGAGACAGACAGAGAGAGAGACAGAGAGAGAGAGAGAGGGAGAGACACAGAGGAATAGTGAGATGGAGGGAGAGAGAAGACTATGGTTGGGACCCGGAACCAGACTTTTACTTTTACTTTTACGCAAGTAAATTTTGATTACCGGACTTTTATATGTAACTGTGTTTCTACATTGCAGTAGTGATACTTTCACTAAAGTACAACATCTGAGTACTTTTTCCACCACTGCTCTCTATCTCTCTCTCTCTCTCACACATACACACACACGCAGAGTGCACGCACGCACACACACGCACACACTCTGTCCGTCTCTGGTCAAATGAGCGCATTTGACTGGGGTTGTTATGAAAAATTAATGGAATTAATCGCCTCGTTATAATCGCTCTCTGTGTGTGCATGTTCTCATAACACCAACTGCAGTTTCAATTAATGCAAATTAATCGCACAAAATAATAATAATCGTTATTAAATAATAGAAAAATCTTGAAAGTATAGAAAGTGCTTGAAAAATGGTTTGTCGGCAACATGCACTTGCCCTGTCCAATATATTATGGATAAACATGTCCCCGATCATTAATTCAACCTCAATGGTGAGTCTCTCTCAAATGTCATCCATACCAAGGGTTCCCAAACATTTCAGGCCGCGACAAAATAATCATATTTGAACTGGCATTACATTTAGTTTGACTCGGTTCCAGATAAATATTGAGAAAATAGCCGAACTACAAGCTCACAACGCCTCACGCTGCGAGGCGTTGTGAGCTTGTAGATCGGTCATTTTCACAATGTTTGCCTCTTTCTTGCGTGATATTTGATAATTTGGCCAATTTCGTAATAGAAAGGTCTTAAAAGTCATTAAATTGCAACATTAGAAATGTGCAGACACCCTGTATACACTTATATTGTATGTTGGTTTGTTTACTGTTGAGTGAGAAAACAATGTTGCACATTAAGCTAATCATCTGGGGACCCCCCCCCCCCCCCCCCCCCGCCAAAATACAATAATTTGGGGACCCCCTTGGGGAGAACCACCATATATATTATATACCATGTTGAACATGAGCGTTGTGTTGAATTCGGATGGATTTTGATTGCCTCCTCTCTTCTGGAGGGAAGTAAATATCTGTGCTGTCACTGCGCTGGATTTAAGAACAGCTTAGGGGTTTGTGTCCAAAGCACAGCTGCTCTTTGACCTTTCTCACGGTGCTTAACGTAGCAATGTGCCAACAGCGCGCCAGACCACACGCTGTTTGTTGTTAAGACCAACAACGCTGATAGAGCGTGTCAATAACGCTTGGGTCAATTGACGCTCGGGTCGGGTCAATGAGGCTTGGGTCAATAACAGTGGTGGAAAGTAACTAAGTACATTCACTCAAGTACTGTACTTAAGTAAAAATTGTAGGTGCTTTTACTTTACTGGAGTGTTTCCAATTTTCAATACTTTTACTTCTACTCCACACCATCTCAGAGGCAAATATTATACTTTTACTCCACTACAATTATTTGAAAACTTTGGTTACTAGTTACTTTGCAGATTTTGATTATCATTACAAAACATCCATTACCCACTTCAGCCCACTATACATTTCGGCCAATTAGCCAATTAGCCAATCTACTGCATGATGAGTACTTTCTACTTTTGGTACTTTAAGTAGCCTACATTTTGATGCCAATACATTGTACTTTTACTCAAGTAGATTTTGAATTCCAGACTTTTACTTGTAGCAGAGTGTTTCTACATTGCAGTGTTGATACTTTTACGTAAGTAAAAAATGTGAGTACTTTTTCCACCATGGGTCAATAACACGTTCAATGCTCAGTCAATGACGCTCCGCTCAATAATGCGTCCTTGTTCACATTGAAGGTGCGAGAATTTCAACCATCAAAGAGTCCCTATCTTCTTCTTTTTTGAGTAGCCAATTATTTTTACCCTCTTTTTTTGTTCAATTTAGTCTGATTGATTGATTTATTGATTGTATATGGTGATTTTACATAAAAAATAGCACAGTAGCATTTTCCCGACATACAGTCAAAGCGTCACAGAGGATAAAAAAAAAACACAATAAAGCCCAAGGACTTATTTCCATTGTGGTCCTCTTCACATAACAAACAATAACCAGTGGTGGAAAAAGTGTGTGTGTGTGTGTGTGTGTGTGTGTGTGTGTGTGTGTGTGTGTGTGTGTGTGTGTGTGTGTGTGTGTGTGTGTGTGTGTGTGTGTGTGTGTGTGTGTGTGTGTGTGTGTGGAGAGTCTATATGCAGGAAAATATATGCAGAAAATGAGCACTTGTGCTCAGCTACGACCCTGGGTAAATAAATAACAATAAAAAAACACACGCACACGCACACACACACACACACACACACACACACACACACACACACACACACAGCAATACAAGTTGAACTCGTTGACGCTCTGATGCTATTATACACTGTATTTTAGTGGTCTGTATTTTGTGCCCCGTGTCAACGATTGCAAATAGAAGCGAGCTCTGAAGGATGCGTCAACGGGTTTTGACGTGCCCACTCCACTCTTCTATCCGTCGGGCCCTTAAGGGTCCTATTTTTGGGGGGGGAAACAGGTGGACCTGCCACGCTGTGCTGGAGTGAAGAGTTGAACCCAAGTGCAGGCGACTTCAGTCAGAAGTTCAATACATTCAGTTATTAAAGTCGTACAGTAGAAGTCATTTGTCATTGTCATGACATATATTGTTCATTTTATATTCAATAAAAATATCTATCCATTCATGAGTTGTCCTGACAGAACCACACACTTTAGGGAGATAATGTATATCGTCGCTGTCGGGTGGAAACCTCATTTGTCCAAAACTGTTACTTTTCAGGATTCACACAAAAAAACTAGCCTGGTAAACCCTCCCTCCGGAAATCTCATTTCCATTTGATTTCAGGAGTGAGTCTGGCATGAACGCCCATTCTGCAATATTGGATGTGTACGCCAAACGGACGAGCCTATCAGCGACCTATTTTGGGCATGGCCGTCTCAAAAGTCCCGTTGCGTCACATTAGTCTGGTGAACTGCTGATTGGCTGAAGGGGAAAAACGATCATTGGCTGAAGGGGTTGTCAGTCAACGGTATTACTCCCGCCCAACTCCAGCCCACAGCCAATATTGCAGAATGGGCGTTCATGCCAGACTCACTCCTGAAATCAAATGGAAATGAGATTTCCGGAGGGAGGGTTTACCAGGCTACAAAAAAACACAAAAGGTTGGAAATATTCATATTACATAGTTTAGTATTTTAATCTAGTTTTTATTTGTTGACGACATTGTCAGTATATTTAGTCTTAGTTTTAGTCATCATAGCTTAGTTTATATTTCGTTTTTGTCAGAGAAAAAAAGTTAGTCGACGAACATTTTTCGTCATAGTTTTAGTCAGTGGTGGAAAAAGTACTCAAATGTTTCACTTTAGTAAAAGCATCAATACTGCAATGTAGAAGAACTCTGTTACAAGTAATTAAGTAAAGCAAATAATTGTAGTGGAGTAAAAGTGCAATATTTTCCCCTGAGATGTAATGGAGAAGTAAAAAAGTATAGGCAATTGAAAATTGCCTATACTCCAGCAAAGTAAAAAATACCTCAAAATTGTACTTAAGTACAATACTAGAGTAAACGTACGTATAGTTACTTTACACCACTGCAGCCCAACGATAGATAACAACATGAAGAAACCCTTACCGGTGGTGGAGGAGATGTTGACGTCGATGCTGACCTCCGGGATGGCTCCGCTGGCCAGCGAGGCCACGCAGGTGTAGGTACCGAAGTCGGTGAACTTCAGGTCGATGATGTCCAGGCTGGTGGCACCTATGGTGGACGAATTGACTTGAGTAGAAGTACAAAAGTATTGGCATGAAAATGTACTTAAAGTACCAAAAGCAAAAGTACTAAAATGTTTGAAAATAGCCGATCTACAAGCTCACAACGCGTCGCAACGTAAATACTGTATAAAAAGCCTAGGTGAGCCTAGGTGTAAAAAAAGGGCCATTTTCACAATGTTTGCCTCGTTCTTGCGTAATATTTGATAATTTTATTAAAAAGGTCTTAAAAGTCATCAAATTGCAACATTAGAAATGTGCAGATACCCTGTATACACTTACACTGTATGTTGGTTTGTGTACAGTTGTGTGAGAAAACAATGTTGCACATCCTACTATAATTCTAGTAACCTCTGTCTGTAGTGGGAGTAGGTGATTATGTGAAGCTACCCGGTTCTCCTCAGTGGCTGGACCAATTGCTCTGATTTTGCACACAGCCATTGACCATTACCATCTGAACTTAACTGTGAAGCCCGTTTTTCTATTTCATCAAATCTCAGCTTCTTATTAGCGTTTTTGTGTCAAACACTGTCGCCATGGTTACGGGGCTGAAGTAACATCTGAAAAAATTCCATTACATACCCAGCGGCGCCGAGGCGTCCGGCGGGTCGGGCGTGTGCGTGATGACCATGCGCTCCGAGCTGCGCAGCGGCCGGCCGTTCTTCAGCCAGGCGAAGCGCAGCTCCTCGGGGGGCGTGGCCTCCACCTGGCAGCTGATCTTCACCTCGCGGCCGATCTGGATGTGGTCATCGTTGTGGTAAGGGTCCGGCGTGATCCAGAAGCGACCCTTGCGCAGGCCTATGATGATGGATACGGGGACGGAGGGGGACGAGGAGAACGTTACCATTATTAGGGGGTTTGGGGGATCCGGAAAACCTGGAGGGAAAAAAAAACTACAAACATGGAGTCGACGGGAACGGAATGACGTTAAATCCATTATTTCCGTATCCGTTTGTGCTACAGTTTTACTGCTCCCTTCGGATTCAAGATTAGACCGTGATCTTCTCTAAAATAACAATAATTACAAACGCGCGTCTAACGAGTCGATGGCCAAGTGGACAAACTAGCAATTGACTCGATAACGCGTCGACGGCAGTCAAAGAGTTAATAAAACGTTTACATTTTTTGTATCTTGTTTGAAATGACCAAACCTGCCTACCAATGATGTCACTGGTAGGCGGGTTTCTGAACTGTCCACTGCCCTCCTCTGAGAGACAGACTGAATAGACAGAAATGGTGCCATCTTATAAATGGTAAATGGTAAATATAGTTATAGTGAGCATTAGTGAAGACCAATTATGAAGAAAATGGGTGAAAGTGCTCCTTTAATGTTTTATGAAAGGCACATGAAGTGTGCTACTGTATACATGAATAAATAAACTCACCTCGCGACTATCCACATACTTTAAGTGTCATATATGCTAGTGATTCACAAACCTTTTCATGTGAAGGACCCCTATCCGAAAATATTATGTGCCAGGGACCCCAATATACAAATTGTGTGTTGTTAAAACGTTATCAATTAAATAGTCCACATTTTTCAAAAACATGTTTTGAAAATAGCTACAATCTACAAGCTCAAAGCGCTCGTTCTGAGCTTGCAGATGTATATTTGCATTTAAGTAAGCAAGGTAGACACATACATGAAATGCAGTGCAGTGCCTCAGTCATCTAGAATCATAGGCAAACCAAGAACCTAACAAAAGTATTGGCACCAAAAGTCAAAGTGGTAATTGTGCAGAATGTCCCATTTCACAAGGTTTTAAAAAATGTATGAAAATCCCTTTGAAAATAGCATATGTACATGTAAAATAGCCAAAGTCTGGCTATAGTAGGTATCAGTGTTGTATATAGAGAGAGTTGCGTCACGCTTTCATCTCGCCACAAAGCGGGATATTGCCTCCTGTAGTTCCAAACATTGGAACTTCCTCATTGACATAGAAAGAGAACCTCCGCATTCCATACTTACAATGGGAGACTAACGCTAGTGTCGTCACTCTCACAGTTATATCACGCTGGTAGGTATATATACTGCAGGTAGGTAAATAGCCAAAGTTTGGCTCTGGTATAGGGTCTGTCAGACTCCGTGAGTAATAGGCAGGACTTGGTGAGATGTTCGGGACAAATCGTCAACAAGGCAGGGTTATAACGTGCAAAAATGCTAAAGGGAACGAAGAACGGGAGAAGCTTAATTTTAAGAGGGAAGAGGCCGGCGCCATCCAAGTATCAACCCATTTGGAACAGGAAAGCATCCGTGTCATTTTAGATTTGAGCTAGAAAGCATTATTTTATACTTTAGCTATTAAAAAATAGCAGATCTACAAGCTCATAGCGTCACTTTGCGCATTGTGCAAATCTTTGAATATAACATATAAAATATATTTTTAAAGCGAACATTTTTTACTCAAATCTTTGCTACTGGGGGGGGACCACCATGTCAAAATATTTTGACATGGTGGTCTGCGGCCAAATACATATAATTTTGGGGCTCCTTGGCATGAAAAAGTTGGAGAACCTAGCGATATAGTAACATACTGTACGTTTTTTTTCAGAAAACTGTTGTATTGTAGAATCGGCCTCAGGTCTTATAATGGGTTAACTAATTTACGTGGGGACCCCCTGGAACCCCCACTCGAGGACCCTTGGGAGTCCCCGGAGCCCACTCTTTGAAAACCGCTTACATATGCGTATAAATAAATGCATTCATCTGGTCTCCTGATGTGAACCACAGGGTCAGACTGCAGGTCATCCTGTTCTGATGAGTCCAGGTTGATACATCATGACGCTGCATTTTGGGACTTTTTCCTGCAAGAAACTCACAACGAGTTTATCCCTTGTTTATCAAGAAACTCTCTCTAGAGATGGAATTAACTTTCCTCTGTTTAAGAAATAGAAAGTTAAAATCTCCCAAAGTTCATTGTGCATTATTCACTATCTAAAGTTTAGGATGGCAATTATTGATAATTTTGATAACAATTATAGATATATATCAATTACAGCACATTTTATCATTCTTTTCTTTTAACAAACAATATGATTGATTGATTTGATTGATTTGTTTTTTTAATCGAATGAATTGATTACCCTGACCACTTATTAAGCCCTAATGCATACCTTGTCGTACTACTACTGCTAAAATCCATTATTTTCATTGTAAAAATGGAGTCGTGGGGAGGGTGATATTTGTCACTACACATACTCCTATAGGGCATAGCAGTGGCGGCCATTTTCTGGTTCCACTCCAAGATAGTCAATGCATTTTTCCCATTGACATTTCCAAAAATATTTATATCAATTAATTTAAGCCTAGAATCAAGCCATCCAGGGTCCTGGTGAATCATGACCATAAAGCATTTTTTTCTGTGATTTTTAAAAATGATCATATGATATACTATATTTAATAAATACCCTTTGTTTTGCCGTTTTCAAAAAGGTTTTTTCACAAAATCAAACGTTTTATGGTCATGATTCACCAGGACCCTGGATGCTTGGACGCTTTATACAAATTATATAAGCAACACAGACTCATCCATAAACATGAATCTTCAGAGCAGAAACTTAGCCTCAATTTTAATTGGGTGTAGAGCGGGGGGGGGGGGGCTGGATATATTGGCTAGGAGGACGGGCTCTGGCCCAAAAACAAAAAAAAAAGAGCTGAGAATCAGTGCATTAGAGGAACTTGCATCCATTCATCTTCTGTCCCAGAATAGAACGCATATTCCTGCTTCACACCTACCTGCAGCTGTGTCTGTGTCTGTTTACACCAAACCCACAGCCCCCCCCCCACCCCACAACGGTTGAAGTTTTGCAAATAAGTCAAATCAGCTAAAAATCTGCATACTAGATTGTGATCCGTTCTTTATTGTCCTCCAGAGAGGAGCATTTGTTTTGGTACACAATTAGAACAGTGGTTCTCAACCTGTGGGTCGGGACGCCCAGGGGGGTCCCCACATGGGGGGGTGGGAGGGTTTCAAACACTTTCCCGATTTTTCAAAAATGTACAAAAATGTTCTAAATCCTAAGAGTTTTCTGAAAAACTGTCGCTGTATATGTACTGTATACTGTATGTATATATGCACATACGTGCAAAAATTGCAGATGAGTTAAGTACAGTACTTGAGTAAATGTACTCAGTTACTTTCCACCACTGTGTGTGTGTGTGTGTGTGTGTGTGTGTGTGTGTGTGTGTGTGTGTGTGTGTGTGTGTGTGTGTGTGTGTGTGTGTGCGTGCGTGCGTGCGTGCGTGCGTGCGTGCGTGCGTGCGTGCGTGCGTGCGTGCGTGCGTGCGTGCGTGCGTGCGTGCGTGTGCGTGTGTGTGTGTGTGTGTGTGTGAGCTGACCTCGTACGAGAACGGTGGCCGTCTTCTTGGCGGGGTTGCCCACGTTGTTGGTGGCGACGCAGCTGTAGGCTCCGCCCTCCTGGTAGGTGACGGCGGGCAGAGTGAGCGTGCCGCCGCTCACGGCGCTCCTCTCCGGGAGGAGGAGCTCCTCCCCCTCTGCTGCCGTGCCGCTTCCTCCTCCTCCTCCTCCTCTCAGCCACCTCAGGGTGGGCGTGGGCTCCCCTCCTGACCTCACGCACGGCAGGGTCACCGTCTGACCCGGGTTCACCACCAGGGGGTCGTCTACCGGCACCCTTATACTGGGAGACGCTGGGGAGAGAGAGAGAGAGAGAGAGCGAGAGAGAGAGAGAGAGAGAGAGAGAGAGAGAGAGAGAGCGGATAAAAACTGTGTCATTTTATCAGCTATAACATTATTTGATACTTTCTATTCACCGAGTGCCACTCTACCAGCTTGTAGATCTGCTATTTTTTTTTTTTTTTAATCTTGAACATTTGTGCAAATCTTTGAATACATATAGCAGCTTTTGTTAGTAGTACTAGACCATACCCGTCGGCGCAGCGCATCCGTGGGGGGATATGCGCACATGATCTGGCAACCCGGGAGGCAGTTCGTCCCATAGCTGGGCAGGCCCGTAACCATGGCGACAGTGTTTGACAGAAAAACGCTAATAAGAAGCTGAGATTTGATGAAATTGAAAAACGGGCTTCACAGTTGCGTTCAGATGGTAATGGTCAATGGCTGTGTGCAAAATCAGAGCAATTGGTCCAGCCAGTGAGGAGAACCGGGTGTCTTCACTCACGTACTCACCACCACTACAGAGGTTACTAGAATTATAGTATGATGTACACAGTTCAAGAAAACTCAAAATCGTCACCTTGCTAAACTAATGGCCTAAGTCATTTTTTGAGGAAAATTATATTTTTGCCTAAGTCAGCTCCTCATGACACTGGCCACCTCTGGTAAAATCGCCTATCTCCTAATTGAAAAGGATCATGCTGTTCACTCCCCTTTTAGTATAATGGCCTAACTCCCTAGTGTGACTTAGGCCAAAATAGGCTATTGTTTTGGCCTAAGTCACATAGTTTTGTGACTTACGCCAAATTATTTACTGATTTAGGCAATTTTTTGGATTTTTTTTTTGCCTAAGTCAGATGTAATCCTATTTAAACCTATTTAAATCTCTTACGTTACATAACTTACAGACAGTGTTATTTTTATTTTAATATTTTTTTATAAACGTTTTGGGTGAAATTATTAAGAAATATCATATAGTTTTTTTTTGGATCAGTTTTTTATTTTTCCTGAAAAACTAAAAAAAAAAAGACTTAGGGCGCGCTCTCACCAAAAGTTGGCTGGGCGCTGTTAAACGCAGGTTGTGCGCGGCCACAGTTTTTTGCAGCCAGCGGATTCTAGAAAAACGCTGTGACGCACCTGTCACTCACATTCAAGACCGTCCCCGTAGCCCGCACCGCCACTAGACACTAGCCACTAGACAAAAAATGTCTTTGCACTTTCACACTTGGGGTTCGACATCTACATACACATTCAGATTTAAAATATAAAGTACTTACCCCATGGCCACCGATGTTACAATCATGTACGGGCCCTCATAAGTATCCGTATCTTCCGTATTGTTCAATAAAAAGCATTTTAATCCAATCAGTGGTCATTTTCTCCGTATGCTTTCAACTGCGCGACCCTAGCGGTTAAGAGGTGTATTGCT
>NC_139957.1:40084569-40088466 GCF_963454915.1 Gymnoscopelus microlampas
GTGTGTGGGTGCGTGCGTGACTCACAGTACACATCGACCCGTATAGACTTGATGGCAGGGCTCCCGAGACCATTGTCGGCCTTGCAGTAATAGCGCCCCCCCTGGTGACGCAGGATATGAGCGATACGCAGCGTGTCGTTAAAAACACTGGCGTCCTGAAACCTGTAGGACACACTGCTGCCCGACGTCTTAGTCCAACGCACCTACAGGAGGGGAGGGGAGGGGAAGTGAGATCATTCAATGAATTGTTCCTTCTAGAGTCTAGTGAAAAAAAGAAGTGTGAAAAACGTATTTTTCATTTCACCACGTCTTCAAATATCTCAACTGAAAACAGCAGCGCTGCAACACGTTAGTGAGCTTTGTCCATCTGCAGTTTTTCCTGCAAACGGACACCTGGGGTTTAAGTGGTTAACCCATTAACTCATTGAGTGCCAGAATTATTATTATTTTTTTACTATTTTTTCAAAAACACGTCAAACACGTCATTGGCACTTTGAGCCATAGCGGTAAAAACACGTGAAACACGTTAATGGCACTCAATGAGTTAAAACCGAGAAAGCCTCTGTGTGATTTTAGATCTTTGCAAAATAGCAGATGTACAAAATTGCAGTGCGGCACGAAGCTTGTTCACCTGCTATTTTTGAACATTTTGGAAAAAGTGAAGAGAACTACTGATTTAGAAGGCATTTGTAGAAGGTTAAATGAGTGATCCACTAAATAATAGATGGAATGAATGAATGAAAGTGTGAATCAGTGAATACATGATGAATGAATAATTGAGCGAGTGCCCTAAACCTGCCTGTGGAAAACACAGGTGTGTGTGTGTGTGTGTGTGTGTGTGTGTGTGTGTGTGTGTGTGTGTGTGTGTGTGTGTGTGTGTGTGTGTGACAAACTGTGGAAGCTGAGAGTTAAAAATAGAACAGAGATGCCTGTACACCTTAGCCCCCCCACCCCCCCTCTCTCTCTCTCTCTCTCTCTGTCTCTCCCTGTCTCTGTCTCTCTCTCTCTCGCCCCCAATGTGATAATACCCCCAGTATGCTGCTGACTCCATACAGGCAGCATCATAATAGCCTGCTGACACACACGCGTGCACGCACACGCACGCACGCACACACACACACACACACACACACACACACACACACACACACACACACACACACACACACACACACACACACACACACACACACACACACACACACACACACACACACACACACACACACAGAGAGAGCTCTTCTTCCCTGTATTAGGTTGTGTGTCATTGTGTTCTCAGGCAGCCCGCTGTGTGTGTGTGTGTGTGTGTGTGTGTGTGTGTGTGTGTGTGTGTGTGTGTGTGTGTGTGTGTGTGTGTGTGTGTGTGTGTGTGTGTGTGTGTGTGTGTGCGTGCGTGCGTGCGTGCGTGCGTGCGTGCGTGCGTGCGTGCGTGCGTGCGTGCGTGCGTGCGTGCGTGCGTGCGTGCGTGTGTGTGTTCTACACAGAGCATAGCTCTTTTACATACTCTGTATACACACACACACACACACACATTAGGCCTTCACATTCCTATAGAGAGTGGAATTATAGAGCAATAATTTACGACAGCTAGCTACAGATACTGAAAAATTATAGATAATGTATATACAGTAGATATATATATGGCCGGTCGTGTGGTGTGGTGGGGTGTGGCGTCGTATGGTGTGGTGGCGTACCAACCTGCGGTCGGGGGTGTCCAGTGGTAAGACATTGCAGCTCCAGCGTCTCTCCCTCTCTGATGGTGTAAACTCTCTCCGTGTAGCCCCCCTCCTCCTCCACGTTGCACGCCTGACCCGAGTGCACGATACGCACGCTAGGGGGCGCTGCCGTGCACACAAACACACACACACACACACACACACACAGACACACACACGTAAGCAACATGGACATTGAACTGGTTCCCTGTAAGATACACAAGAGACAGTTTTTTTTACTTTATTATATCGTCGCTATCGGGCGGAATCCTTGTACAGTATGGGCAAAACTATTACCCTCCAGGTACTATCTGAAGAACAGATTCAGAGCTGCTCTAACTGCATCTGTCGGGGGGGGGCCGTTCAGAACGTGTCAACATTGGCCTACAGGTGGGCGTGCCTTAGACCAGGAAGCAGGCCGCGCTTCACCCAATCAAATGTACTTTGTTACTTTCCACCACTGACATCGCCAACTGCCTGGCCCTCCTTTTGGAGAGGCCGGCCACAACCAACTTGTGCACGTGCCCTATAGGCCAGTGATTCTCAAACTTTTTCATGTCAAGGACCCCCAAATAGACACTTATTAGCCCGCGGACCCCCATTTGAAAAGATACATTTTAAGGACCCCCAGTTTGACATGCATTAGGGCTACGGACCCCCATTTAATGGCATTTCTATCTCTGGGACCCCAATTCATGTTGTAAAATCAAGGTTAACTTAACTCTGAGAGTGTACAAATGGAACCAAATGGACCCGTTGGGTCCATTTGGTTCCATTTGTACACTCTCAGAGTTACAGACCCATAAGGGTCCATTTGGTCCCTGTCCATCATTTAGCTGGGGACCCCCTGGAACCCCCTCAAGTACCCCTGGGGGTCCTCGGACCCCACTTTGAGAACCAATGCTATAGGCTACCAAAGATAAAACACTAAAAGTGTTCAAACATTACCACTAAAACTGAAAAGCTCTGTGAGGAGAGCTGTCCCAACCAGACGCACGCACTGCCTATCTATTATTATAATATAACCGGCGAGTTATATTATATATTATATATAGCCTATCATTTATTGACTTAAGGTCAGCTGCTGAGCCACGTTATGGAGGATTAATCGGAAGTGCACATTTTTTGTGCAGTAGCCTTTGATTGTTCGTTATTCTGAAGAAGATTATGTTCAAACACAACAGATGAATGAGAAACCATTACGCAGACTTGACTCTTGGGACTGAAACTGGTCCTACAGAACCCATAGGAGAGACAGACAGTAGGACAACTGAGAGGGAGACAGTGAGGGAGAGACAGACATCATCAGGACAGCTGAGAGGGAGACAGTGAGGGAGAGACAGACATCATCAGGACAACTGAGAGGGAGACAGTGAGGGAGAGACAGACATCATCAGGACAGCTGAGAGGGAGACAGTGTAGGAGAGACAGACATCAGGACAGCTGAGAGAGAGACAGTGTAGGAGAGACAGACAGTAGGACAGCTGAGGGAGAGAGAGACAGTGTAGGGGAGACAGACAGGACAGCTGAGAGACAGTGTAGGAGAGACAGACAGCAGGACAGCTGAGAGTGAGACAGTGTAGTAGAGACAGACAGTAGGACAGCTGAGAGAGAGACAGTGTAGGAGAGACAGACAGGACAGCTGAGGAGAACATAGAACATAGGAGTAGATTGAGAAGTGAGAAGAGGGGATGGAAAAGGGAAGAGAGGAGGAGAGAGAAGATTCAGATATCAGCACACCACCCCTGTCCTAGTTTTATTCTAAAATCTATTTTTAGATTTCTCTCTCTCTCTCTTTCTCTCTCTCCCTCCCTCCTCTTTTTCTGTCTCTCTCTCTCTCTCTCTCTCCCTCCCCCTCTCCCTCTCTCCCTCTCCCTCTCCTGCCATGTAGTCTCTCTCTCTCTCTCTCTCTCTCTCTCTCTCTCTCTCTCTCTCTCTCTCTCTCTCTCTCTCTCTCTCTCTCTCTCTCTCTCTCTCTCTCTCTCTCTCTCTCTCTCTCTCTCTCTCTCTCTCTCTCTCTCTCTCTCTCTCTCTCTCTCTCATGACAGCCTGTGACATCATCGGCCACCCTCGCTCTTAAGCACCCTTGTTTTCCCAGGGTGCACCTGGAAATCAGATCTGCCCGCTGATTGGTGCAGGCAGCGGTGGTATGTGTTGGTGGGCGGACTGTGTGTCCTGGTGG
>NC_139957.1:40088666-40096166 GCF_963454915.1 Gymnoscopelus microlampas
GCGTGCGTGCCAAAAATAAGGCTGCCTGGTTGAACGTGTGTCTGTCTGTCTGTCTTTCTCTTTGTTTGTTTTGTTTTTTGTTTGTTTTTTTCTCTCCGTCTTTCTTTCTTCCCCTTTTCTTTCTTTCTTTCTTCCTCTCTTTTGGGTCTCTGTTTCGCTCTATGTTTCATTCTCTCTGTTTCTCTCTATATCCCCCTCTCTGTCTCTCTCATTGTCTAGATGGGGAGGCTACTGGGCAGGCAGATGAAGCTGAAGGGGGAAAGGAGAATGACCAGCAGGGAAACTGTGAAGGCGGTGGTGATGGAGATGTGGTTCATGTTGAACCTGAGGTTTACATTATGAGTACCCAAGAGGACAAGAGTCCTCTTTTTCACTTAGCTTTGTCTTTAATGAACATGAAGATGCTTATTTTGGCTGAACTGTCACCATATACAGAGGCCTTTGCCAAAGCATACACTCTGGTGATCTGGACAGTGATAGAGCCTGCTATGTCTCTATATAGGCCCAATTGTTGATTGTTATAAAAAGGTTGACATATAAAAAGAAAAGAAAATATTTTTTGCAACATTCCAGGTATCTGGAATCTTTCTGAGAGAATGTAACGTTGTTTAGTTAATGTGTAAAGGCGTAGTTATCATCATACAAGAGACCAGTCTTTAATAAGTGCAGACAATAAGTGTCATTACAGTTTTATGTTTAAAGAAGACTAGACTGTCTGTGTGTTAAGAATGACGATCAAATGTCACAGATCCTCTTTTTTTTAATATTTAAGTCTCTAGTCTTTCTTTACTTTAGTAACGCAGATGTTTACTAAAGAAAATGTCAACCTTTTTGAAATATAACTCAGTTAAGAGGCATATTTCTGCTGGCATCTGACCTTTTTGCAGGATATTATGTTTTGTTTCTTATACACCACAAAAGCAGCTGAGCTACTTTTCCTATGTAGCTGTAGCTTTACAAGCTACATTTCTCCAATGGTAGAAATGTGGCTTGATCAAGCTACTACCATGGTGAGCTACTTGTAGCTTTACACAATATACGCTTTCAAAGTAGCTTCCCCAACACTGACGAGCAGTAGCTGATCTACTGGGGCTGATATCAGTTTACCATATGGATTGTTTCCCGAGACAATATGGATTGAAAAACTGTCTAAGGAACAGTGTTGATTTTGACAGCAAATTTTGATTTAGTTTTAGAGTGGTGCCGAAGGCAACCACTCCTATACGTGGCTTTGTCTGTGTGTCCGTATGTATGTATGTATGTATGTCTGTATGTCCGTGTGTCCACCAAGCTAACATTGGTCAAGCATCACGTGACACGTGACAATATGTTGAAAGGGTGTGCTTTGATTGGCTAGCGAGACGCATGACGAAATAGAGCCCTATAAATAGGTGTGAAACATTGTTTACATGTTTCAAAGTGACATCAGTGCCATCAGCCAAGCTAACATTGGACATGTTAGCTTGGCTGATTGAACATGTTAGCCAAGCTAAGCAAGGCACCACTCACTTCACACAGGGTGTGATTTTTTAATACAATTTCATTCAAAATATTTCATATTTTAGTCATCTGAAATGTTTTAGTTTTTGTCTAGTTTCAGTCCACTAAATATCATAAGATTATAGACTAAATCTAGAGATGATTTAGTCGACTAAAATGTATTTTGGCGGTGATGGCGTCGTAATGGCTGCTTTTACACTTGGTTGAATGTTGAAAATAGCCGATCTACAAGCCTGCAGCTTGTAGATCTGCTATTTTCAGAGCGCAACACCAGAGTGCAACCAAACATAAAATGACTTGTCTTTTAGTTCTACTGGATCTCTTCTCCACTAGTCCCTCCTAACATTTTAGTCTAGTTTTTATTTGTTGACGAAATTGTCAATAGGGGCTACGCAAATATGTAAATATTTCCCCCTAAAATACAGCATGTCACGAGGAAAGTCTTAGTTTTAGTCATCATAGCTTTTTTTTATTTGTCAGTGAAAAAAGGTAGTCGATGAACATTTTTCGTCATAGTTTTAGTCGACAAAATCAACACTGCTAAGGAAGACATGGAACTTGTGAGTCACAGTAAGGGAGAGGAAACTACAGATGTTGATACAGAGATACAGAGTTGGAACTGTGTCTTGACTCAAAGGGCTACCCGGGAGGCCTAATGGATATAAGACGGTGTCAAAACATTGACTTGTACTGTATTGTTGATGACAAGCTGTTGTATAAGTGTCGTGTCAAAGGACGGGCTGGGTGTGGAGGAGGACTTGGCGTAGAGAGGAAATTCAGAGGCAACGGCATCAATGTAATGGCTGAACCCTCTGTATCAATTGAATGGCTATTGTTTCTAGAATGTGGGAGGATTGAGAAATTATTTTTGCGTCCGGAAAATCTGATTTAATTGTGGCATGTAAAATGTATTTTAAGGAAAAGTGCCTGGAGCATTTTCTTTTTGATTGCCGTACTTTATGTAAGAATATTATATGAATATATTGTATTGTATAGTGTGTGAAGACACAGGTCTTGTTTAAATAAAGTTGTTTTAAAAGTCTCTCTCCCTATCTCTCTGTTTCTCTGTCTCTCTGTTAATAGTAACCAAGCCGAGCTGTGTGTGTGTGTGTGTGTGTGTGTGTGTGTGTGTGTGTGTGTGTGTGTGTGTGTGTGTGTGTGTGTGTGTGTGTGTGTGTGTGTGTGTGTGTGTGTGTGTGTGTGTGTGTGTGTGTGTGTGTGTGTGTGTGTGCGTACGTGTGTGCATGTGTGTCCATGCCCATGGCAATTCTTGCAAACCTTCACAAGTTTCAAAATGTTGAAATATTCCTCATCTTGCCTTTCTAGTACCACTGTGTCTCTGTCCGTGGTGCTGAAATAGTCCTCATGCTGCCTCTCTACCACTGTGTCTCTGTCCATGGTGCTGAAATAGTCCTCATGCTGCCTCTTCCACTGTTTCTGTATTAACATAACATCCATATATATATATATATATATATATATACATAATAAGTTCCGGAATTGTGGCCAAGCATGTCATTAAGAACTAATTCTTATTTACAAACGGCGGCCTGGCAAAAGCCAAAGCCTCTAGAGGGAAGGAGGCTAGGGGCTAAAAGAAATGAAATGATTTTATGGAGCTCAACAACGGAATTCTGCTCTGATCTCTTCAGTTCAGTTCTGTCCCAGATACTTTGTGGGCTCACTGCCGTCTGGGAACAGTGCCTAGGGCTAATGGGGTCACAAAGAGTTTTTAATAATATATCGTCGCTGTCGGGCAGAAACCTTGTATGTCCAAAAGCGTAAAATGTTCAGGAATTGGAAGAAGAAAAAAAAAGAAAGAACCTGTGTTCTTATCAGTGCTGATTTTGTCGACTAAAGGTGACAAAAAATGTTCATCGACTTACCTTTTTTCATTGGCGAAAACTAAATAAAAACTATATAAAAACTAAGCTATGATGATAAAACTAAGACTAAATATATTGACAATTTCGTCAACGGATAAAAACTAGATTAAAATGTTAGGGAGGGACTAGAGGAGAAGAGATCCAGTAGAACTAAAAGACAAGTCATTTTATGTTTGTTTGTGCTCGGGTGTTGCGCTCTGAAAATAGCAGATCTACAAGCTCACAACGCGTCGCAGCGCCTTGTAGATCGGCTATTTTCAGCATGCAACCAAGTGTAAAATCAGCCAGTACGACCCGCCAAAAATGTAGTCGACTAAATCAACTGTACATTTAGTCGACTATAATCTTGATGATGATATGATGATATTTAGTTGACAAAAACTAAAACATTTCAGACAAGCTCACAACGCAACAAAACCAGCAGTGGTTCTCAGTTTATTTTGGCTCATGCACGGCACCCTTGTAAATAACGTTTTCATCCGTGGTACCCCCTAAATTCCATTGTTACTTTACAGCACCTCACGTTTATGTCATATTACGGTACGCAAATATGTAAATATTTCCCCCTAGAATACAGCATGTCACGAGGAAAACTTGAGAGAATATCTGTCTCCATTGTGACAGATTGAAAATAACTTCATACTTGACGTTTAACCACTTGAACCCCAGTATCCCAATTCTGGGGGGAACGTTTGTCAAAAAATAGCTGATCTACAAGCTCACAACGTGTCGCAACGCGACACGTTGTGAGCTTGTAGATCAGCTATTTTTGGTGAAGAGATTTGGTGTAGATTGAAAAAGAACTAAACTGAAGTGATATTGATAAATTCCAAATATTAAATATATTTAAGTATTCTGTGGCACCCCTGGACTTGCATCACGGCACCCTAGGGTGCCACGGCACCCACTTTGAGAAACCCGGACCTGGAGTCACCAAGAGCCAAGCGACTATAGGGGTTGACAATAATCCCCCTGTTCTGGGGGGTAAACATCGTTGAAAGTAGCCGATCTACGGATTCAAAAGATACGTTGTGAGCTTGTAGATCGGCTATTTTCAAATGGCCTAAATGTATATGGGGCTGAAGTGGGTAATGTATGTTTTGTAATAATAATCAAAATCTACTAAGTAAGTAGTAACTAACGTTTTCAATTGTAGTGGAGTAAAAAGCAACAATATTTGCCTCTGAGATGTGGTGGAGTAGAAGTAAAAGTACAGAAAATTGGATATGATGGATAGTTGGTAACCAAATGGACCCTTATAGATCTTTAACTCTTGAGAGCGTAAAATGAAACCAACTGCCAAAACCAAAGAGTTCAATTATTGTTAAACATCTGCATTACTTCATTTACAAGAAGCACACAATTAGAAGAAAATTGTTATTTTGATCAACGGTTGCCCGTTATTATTTCTCCTATGGTACCAACATCAACACAGCATGGAATTGTGGACAACATCTTATCCAACGATAACAAAATATTCTAAGTCTTTTGGCCTGAGAGGCAAAAACTCATCAAATGGGTAAAATACCAAATAAATAATGGACCTTGATATGAAAAGGGTTGAAAACCACTGGTTTAGACTGATGATAGGTTCTTGGTTTACCTAGATCATTGGTTCTCAAAGTGGGGTCCGGGGACCCGCAGGGGTCCGTTTGGGGGGTTCCAGGGGGTCCCCAGCAAAATGTGTTAATATAGCATCACAAAAAATGTAACCGCTTTAAACCTTTTCTACTTTGGCTATTCAAAAATAGCAGATCTACTAGCTGCTACAAGCCCATAGCACGGCACCGAGTGCCGTGCTATGGGCTTGTAGATCTGCTATTTTTGAAAATTCGTGAACATTTTGTGCACATCTTTTATATATTTTTAAAGCAAACATTTGCAACTCAAATCTTTGCTTCTGGGGGGTCCCTGGAACAAAATATTTGAGATGGGAGTCCAGGGCCAAATACGTATCATTTTGGGGGTCCCCTCACATGAAAAAGTTTGAGAACCACTGACCTAGCTTATATCTCTATGCATTTGATGTAGTTACCTTGTGTTTACCGTGTTTACAGTAAATCGCTCTGGATTAAGAGTGTCTGTTAAATGGCTACATAGTCAATTGTACACAATTGTTCCTTACTGAGGTTAACTTTTCACTGTTTCAAAAATGTGATGCTTTGTATGGTTCCTGTTAATGTGAACCTTTCAGTCAATATTTCATTATAAGATGCCTCATTATCAGCCCTCATGAGGCCATTTGAAAGCTGACGGTGAGTTATTCGCAAAAAAAGACATTATCAGTTTATTCAATTTAATTTACAGAGCACTTATTTTTAGCCGCTTGTTTATTTATTTATAAATCAGCTGTTTGTTGTGATAATGAACAGCCTCAGATGAAATGACGGGAGAATGTGCTCTGGGATGCACTAAAGAGGCATAAGGGAATAAGAATAAACACAAATCTCAATGCCCCCCTTTCAAAAACAGCTTCCAACCCCCCCCCCCTGCTCTGAATGCACCCTGGGGGGGGGGGGTAATATAATGCATCCCACTTATCGTCGTTGTCGGGCGGTAACCTTGTATCTCGATATGTATAAAACTAGTCCATACCCGGGGATGTGCGCACTCAAAGCATTCATACTGAAATTGTAAGAACATTGTAAAAGAATGCAAGGGTGCATGTGTGTGTGTGTGTGTGTGTGTGTGTGTGTGTGTGTGTGTGTGTGTGTGTGTGTGTGTGTGTGTGTGTGTGTGTGTGTGTGTGTGCTAGGGGTGTGCCGATATATCGTCCCGTATTGCGATATGACGATATGTATCGTTTTGGTGTAAAAAATAAAAACGTTTTTAATTTTTCCCCGCCCAAAAAATATTTTCTTTTAGCAATAATAATAATGCAAAAAACGAAGTATTTGTTTGCATTTGCTTTTTTTCCCCCCATATATTTTCATAATAAAAAAGTGCCATATATTGTGTCGTATCGATATCGTGAGCCCAATATCAGTCTTCCTTCTCCCAGTCTCAGTCCGTGAAGCAGACACACTCTGTATATTTAAGACTAGATTAAAAACCTTTCTCTATGATAAAGCCTATAGCCGAAGTGTATAGACTCAGTCACCCTATAGTCATCCTCTCTCCCATCTCCCACGTTTCTTCCAGTTAAGGGGGAGTTTTTCGTTGCCACTGTCGCAAAATTGCTTGCTCAGGGTGGGACTGTCGGGTCTCTGCTCTACATGTAAAGTGTCTTGAGACAACTTGTTGTGATTTGACACTTTAATAAAATTGAATTGAATTGAATTGAATTGAATATCGTGTATCGTATCGTGAAATGCACACCCCTAGTGTGTGTGTGCGTGAGTCAGTGTGTGAGGGAGAGCAGTGTGCACTGCAGTACACAACGAAGGTGTGAACGACTTATGAGTGCGCCATTGTTACTGCTGCAGTAGCTACACCCAAAGCAGTGGGCATGCATGCAGCAGGGGATTAGCTTGTAAACAACACGCTAACGCTGTTTGCGCCCAAGAGCTGACAGCCCGTGGCTAAGTCTATACCCCGGGGGAATGCCCCACTGGTTGGGACCGTGACGACAGAGTGCATCCCATAGCTTGAGAGGAGCGTAACCGTGACAACAGACTCCGTGACCGCGCATGCTCAGTGACTTCCAAACTCCGCAGAATTCACAACATCGTCTTTTGAACTGCTTACATTTGGGGGAAAGTGCAAAAATGACTGGCGGTTCAGATCGATAGGCTCTATGCACAGCAGCCATATTGGAAGGAAATTGGGCCTCTTCCTTACTTCCTTCACAGGTGTTACCAATGATTCTAATGAAGGTTCTGTTCCATTTATTCTATTTATAGCACAGTGGTTCTCAAACCTTTTAATTTCAAGGGCCCCAAAACTCTGAGAGAGTACAAATGGAAGGGTCCATTTGGTTCCATTTGTACACTCTCAGAGTTACACACCCATAAGGGGCTTTGGAACCCCCTCAAGGAACCATGAGGGTCCCTGAACCACACTTTGAGACCCACTTTGAGTGCTTTCTGTTGCTTTTTGGTCTGGCCACAACAATGGAATGGACTATCACGGCGCAACACCTTACAAGTTTTACTTGTAACAGAGTATTAATTTT
>NC_139957.1:40101166-40118666 GCF_963454915.1 Gymnoscopelus microlampas
AAGTGATTGCACAGCCGCTGCAGGCATGACAACCAGGTTAGCGTTAGCGACATGGCAGCTATCACAGCGCCCTGTCCGTCGTGCTGCAACTGCCTGTGATGGCTACAGCAGTAACAGCAAGCTGTCTGCGATGCCATTGTCTGGAGACTGCTGTTAGCGTGACACGACCAATGAGAGTGAGCGCTGTAGTTGTTGCTAAGATACGGTGGCGTCTCTGCCCCATAGCTTGTAGATCTCTCACACATGATTGGCGTAGGCTGCGTTGCCAGGTCTGACTTTGTGTCTAAGCAATGGTCGGCTTATTTTTGCGCGCCTTTGGGCTCGTTTGCATTGTGCGCACGGCAGCGCTTGTTTAGCGTACGTCAGCGCGACGTGGCAACGGACGTGGCAACGTGAAAGGTGATTGGCTGGTGAAAAGAAACACCCGACGTTACACCAGAAATGGTGCCTGGAGAAAATGGTGACCAAAAAAAAAGTTTGGAAAAAAAGGAAAAAACCCCCGCAGCGGCTGGCTGCTGTTGTGGTGATGAGGTCGTGCGCACGGTAAACGGTACGAAGCTGCCTCCCCTTCCGTTTTGTCCGACATTTGGTGAGTAGAATTAATTATGTTGCGCGGTGGAAAAGGTGTAGTGAACAGTGAGATGTCCCCTACGCGAGGCGTAAATTCAGCGCGGCCGCCGTGGCGAGTCAGTAGGCGACATGTGGTCTGGCGGTGCGTTGTTTATTCGATAACAGAGCTGTGGGGTGTCGCCACCGAGGGCGCGGAAGTTGCTCGGCATTTATATAGTTAGATTAGTAAATGTATCGATTGAAAATCGATACATTTAATAGAGTAAAACATCCATCCAGTAAAACAACATCCCTACTCACAAGTATAGTAGTACAAGTGTACACACGCAACCACGCATGCACGCACACACGCACACACGCACACACACACACACACACACACGTACATACGTGCTGTACAGGAGACATTAGCGAGGTGCATGAATCACTGTGAAGGCTTTGGCCGGCCCAGGAGCCATCTATAGAAACATGATGCATGTGACAGCAAGCATGCATATATACATCACATAATGCTACATGTTACAGTATGAATGACGGGCTCTTTAGGAACACATGACATCATATTACATTGTACCATGAACCGCTGTACCGAACCAAATGGCCCCACACACACACACACACACACACACACACTTCTATTTCTTGAGAACCACTGTTCTAAATCCTAAGAGTTTTCTGAAAAACGTATATATATATATATATATATATATATATATATATATATATATATATATATATATATATACAGTATATAGCTAAAATCTAAGATGACAGAGATGCTTTCCAGGTGTTAGTGGGTTATAATAATGTGTGGATGTCACACAGTCCCCTGGCACACCTGGACTTGTCTCAGGGCACCGCGTTAGAGCCACTGATCTATAAAAATATGTATGAAAGCACAGAGCAGCATCTGCAGCGGCTTCTCCCACAAGACTGTTAATGTGATCCATGGAGCGTACTGTAACAGTGAGTTTACGGAAGTAAAAACAAGACCGACATGAAATGTCATATACAGCCCCTGTGTCTGTCTGTGTCTGTGTCCTTTGTGTGGGTCTGTCTGTCTGTCTGTATACAGGATGTGTGTGTGTGTGCGTGTGATTGTATTACTATACTTGCGAGGACCAAGTATAGTAGAATTTGAAGAAATACACATTGTGAGGACCGTTTTCCTCCTGGTCCTCACAAGACAAAAGGTTGTTTTATATTAAAAAAAACATCTTTTAGAGATACGTTTACAATTAGAAAAACATTCAGGTCAGGATTAGACATTTAGAGGTTAGGTTTAGGGATTGGAATTAGAGTTCAACATGATTTATACTTAGTTGCGCGCCAGTGTCATGCACCGAAAAATAGCTGATCTATAAGCTCACAACGCGTCGCAGCGCGACGCGTTGTGGGCTTGTAGATCTGCTGTTTTTCGGCTTTAGGCTTACGGTTAAAAATGGCAATTATTGTGTGTGTGTGTGTGTGTGTGTGTGTGTGTGTGTGTGTGTGTGTGTGTGCGTGTGTGCGTGCGTGTGTTTGTGTGCACCAAGCAGGCACACTAGGGTCTCAGACGACAGAAGCACACGCAGTAGTATCGTTGCACACTGAAGCAGGCGACGGCAGCGTCACTGTTCTACCGCGGTTCTGGTGGGGGCTTGGTTGAGAGTATGGGAAGCCATTGGCGACAACCTCATTGGCTGGCCTTTAGCCAATAGGGAGAAAGTGAGAAAGTAACGAGAAAGTGACGACTAGTTGCAGCGTCTGTTTATTGACAGCTTTGCCGAGCTGTAAAAAAATCCCCATTCACATTCTGCATAGAGCATCCTATTATTAGACATAACGTCATAACCATCCAAGGAAGTGGGACGGAGAGTCTTATTGTCCGGATCGGCCGAGAACACGGACAATCCCCGTTACAATTAGGGATGCCAACGTCGATTTTACTACTTGACGATCCGGATCCAGATTCGCAGATGCAGTCCGGTTCTTCCTATAAAAATAGCAAAATCAACAGGAAGTTGTCATTTAAATAAAATAAAAAACTAATAGTACCGGGTTTGGTGATGTTCTATATTGTCAGAATCAGCTTCGTTTGCGTTCGTGTACAGGCTAAAAGAGCTCCTCCTGAGCCTCTTCACTGTACAATGTAAGTCAATGAGGAGCATATTTTGAAACATCAATTTCTAGTCAATGGAGCATTTATTTTTAATTCTTGCCCACCTTTGGAGTTACATCATGGCAAGGTAACTACACAACCCAAACCTCTACCATAGTGGTTCTAGGCCTTAAGTTGAATGTGATGTATTTTACCCTCTGTATCTCCTTGGTGGTTAAACATTCTTTTCGTGTCAAGGACCCCCAAACTGATACGTATTTGGCCGCGGTCCCCCATCTGAAAAGTTTTTTCCAGGGACCGCCAGAAGAGATGATTTATGTTAAATCCAAATTATTCAACATCTTCCAAAAAATTACAGATGTACAGGCTCGCAGCGCGGCACAAAGTGATGCGCTGTGAGCTTGTAGATCTGCTATTTCTGAATAGCCAACGTATAAATGGATAAGGTGGTTAAAATGATCGTGATGCTATATTAACTTATTTGGCTGGGGACCCCTGGCTTGGGGGTCCCCGGACCCCACTTTGAGAACCACTGACTCAGAGCAGTACTTAGGCCTTACTGTGGGTCCTTCGTCCTTGAAATTGAAAAAAAAGTTTGAGTCTAGAATGTGTCCAGATGAGAATGTCAGTCAAAGGTCTAAATATACTGTATATATAAATATATAAAACAACAGACTGACAGTCAGACAGACAGGCAGACAGACAGGCAGACAGACACCAGAGTTACAGTTAGACTAGAGGGCTTAGAAGAACTCCCACCGTGTGTGTGTGCGTGTGCGTGTGTGTGTGTGTGTGTGTGTGTGTGTGTGTGTGTGTGTGTGTGTGTGTGTGCACACGTGCGTGTGTGCGCGTCTGTGTGTGTGTGTGTGTGTGTGTGTGTGTGTGTGTGTGTGTGTGTGTGTGTGTTGGAGTCAGAGCTGTGGGGCCTGAGGCTATGTCTTCCTCAACCAAAACACACAGAACCCAAAGTGACTGAAGCTGGGCCTTAGGCTACACACATGCACGCACACGCACACTCTTTTTCTCCTCTACTCCTCTATATAGCCCACAGGCCTTCTCCTCTTAACTCCATCATTACATACATGTTATATACAGTATATCGTCTCTGTCGGGTGGAAACCTCATATGTCCAAAACTGTTACTTTTCAGGATTAAAATTCAAAAATAGCAAAAGTAGCTCGTTTTTTTTTTGTTGAGGTACAGTATTTAGAAAGGTCATACAAGTCCTCAAATTGTCATTTCACTGTCATCTGGGACCCCCCCCCCCCCCCAACTTGTTGTGTTTTGGCACTATAATAAAAAAAAATGAATTGAGGTTGGAGGGGAAAAAAATAATAATCGAAAGTGTGCTCAGTCCTTTCCATTCTCATCTTTTACAGTAACACGACCACTCAGGACATGGAATCAGCTTGAAAATGTACTACGTGAGAAGCAAAAAACAAAACAAAAACAAGAACAAATCAATAGCTGTTAGTCTGCCCTCTATACACCAGCTCAGTGCCCTGAGACTGGGGAGGTCAGGGTTCGATCCCCGGCCCGGGTCAAACCAAAGACTCTAAAAGTGGGACCCAGTGCCTCCCTGCATGGCACTCAACATCAAGGGTTGGATTGGGGGCAGCGTTATATAGAGAGAGAGAGAGAGAGTAGAGTCACGCTTTGATCAGTCTGGACTTCGGCCCATAGGGAGCGAGTATGAGAAATCAGAAAATGATCGGGCCAATCAGTGACTGCCTTTCAACTGCTGTCCGTACAACAGTGAAAAAGCATCAAAATCATTTTCCCTATGGGCCGAAGTCCAGACTGATACCGGGGAGGAACGTGTGAGTGAATCCACATCATCAGTCTGGCAATGCCAGGCTAACCCCCCCCCCCCCCCCCCCCCTCCAGAAGCAAAGATTTGAGTTAAAAATGTTCGCTTTAAAAAAAGATATAGTCAAAAATTCGCACAAATAGCAGATCTACAAGCTCATAACGCTATGAGCCTGATTATCTGCCATTTTTGAATAGCCAAAGTATAAAATGAGGGTGGTTACACAGACGTGTTCTTATTAATGGGTTAAAATGGGAGTCTATGCTATAGTGACGCAGCTCTCTCTCTATATAACGCTGATTGGGAGGTAAGTCTCTGTGACATACTAGTCTCATGTCCAGAGGCTGTACTTGTACATCAGGCAGCCTCACGCTACAGAAACAGGAGATAAGCTCCTGCCCCCCCCCCTATGGGCCTCATGGCTCGGCAAGGCTCACTTAGTCTGCCCTCTCCCACATCGCCGCTGTCGGGTGGAAACCTTGTATGTCCAAAACCGTTCTTTTTTTCTTATTACTATTATCATTTTTAACCAATTAAGACCGGGAGCGCATAATGTGTCATTTTAGATTTTTAGCAATAACCATTATTTTATACTTTGGCCTATTAAAAAGAAATCTTCAACATTTGTGCAAATCTTTCAATATATCTTTTTTGAAACAACATTTTTAACTAAAATCTTTGCTTCTGGGGGGTCCCTGGAACAAAATATTTTACAAAATTAATTCTCGCTTTAAAAAAGATATATTCAAAGACCCGCACACATTTTCCAGATTTTTCAAAAATAGCAGATCTACAAGCTCATAGCGCGGCCGAGTGCCGCGCTATGAGCTTGTAGATCTGCTATTATTGAATAGCCAAAGAAATCCTAAAATGACACAGATGCATTCCCAGTCTGAATGGGTTATAACATTTATAACATTTAAAAAATAGTGAAAATAGCCGATCTACTGTACTAGCTCCCACGGAATGATTTTAGAAAATGTTCCTACACAAATCATCTCTTATTGGGGGGATCCCTGGCACACGCATCTTTTCCGATGAGGGCGGGGGGGGGGGGGGGGGGGTGTGCGTGACATGAAAAAGTTTGAGAAGCACTTGCTTTGTGCGTCTTGGTATGCATTTTCCTTCTTACTGCAATAAGCACACGAAGGTTTGTGCGTATACAGTAGGAAATGTGCTGCGCAAACAAGGTTGGACTTCACTTAGACGACGGTTTTGTGTGCTGCTAAAAATAGAAGCGGTCGTGGTGGACACTGTGTGTGCAGTACGGAGCGCCACGCATTCACAAGTAAAAAAAAAACGCTGAGCTAACATGCAGCGTGCTTATTATAGAGCTTTCATGTTTTAATCATGCAAGTGACTAAGTACATGTACTCAAGTGCTGCGCTTAAGTACAATTTTGAGGCGTTTTTACGTTACTGGAGTGTTTCCAGTTTTCAATGATTGTACTTTTACTCCACTACAATTATTGAAAAACATTATAAAACATACATCATACATCAACCACTTCAGCCCTATTTTATAAATAGGCTATTTTCAAACATTTTAGTACTTTTACTTTTGGTACTTTCAGTATTTTTTCATGCCAAAACTTTGGTACTTTTATTCAAGTAACATTTTGAACACTGGCCTTTTAAAGAGTATTTTTATATTGTGGTATTGCTACTTTTACTTAAAATATCTGAGTACTTTTTCCACCACTGGTTATAATACGTGAACATGCATAACTAATCATCATCATAGTTCATTCATTCATTCATACTGTAAGCCAGTGGTTCTCAACCTATTCAGGCTGCGACCCCCCAAAATAATCATAATTGAACTGTGGACCCCGGGGCTTTTAGGCTTCATGATCACAAATTGCACAGGGCAGATATGACAAATAACTTAAAATACAAAGACATTACTGACGCATTTAATAATATTATACTTTCGAAAAAAATAGCGGAAATAGCTGATCTACAAGCTTACAACACGTCACTCTTGCAACCACGCAGGCACGCACACAGACACTGTTGCCAGATTTTGTGAGAGAAACAATTTTGTCTAAGAAAACAAGCCCAGAAGAAGCGACTATTATAGGCCACATGAGCACTTTAAACCTATATGTGATCTACAAGCTCACAAGCTCAAAAAACATTCTTGAAGAGAAAAAAAATTGAATGTTTTTTTAAAAACAAATCTGGGTTCCCGGCACAAAATATTTTCAGATGGGCGGGGTCCGTGGACAAATACACATTCATTTGGGGGCCCTTGATTTGAAAATGTTTGAGAACCACTGATTTAAAGCCCAAACAAGGAAACAAGCCAAATAAGCAACAAAATTTGACAAACAATCCCAAAAACTTGCAACCACCAATATTTACAAGAAAATTTACAGAAAAAACAAGCCTAAAGTCGCTTATAATAAGCAGACAAGGAAACACTGCACACAGACTTTCCAGTTGAAAAAAAAAGAAGAAATGACACACATGCACAGTAATCCACTTAGCCAGGCACCAACCACTTCAGCGATACAACGAGTGGAGATTTGAAGCCGTGCACGCGGCGTCGCGGCGTCCGCTCTTGCCAATAAAGTATTCTATCTATCCGCTCTGCGGTCCTGTTGATGCATCAAACGTGGTGTTGTTGCGTTTTGACTCTTGGGCACTTAGCAGCATCAATGATAATCTAATTTCTACAACACAGAGACCCTGGCAAGAGGATTGGAAAGCATCTCTTACAGCCAGAACAACCCCCCCCCCACACCCATCCTGAGAGTAGTGGGATTAAATATCAGGTTAGATTGGATTAGAAGACTGGCTTGTGTCTTGTACAGTGCTGCCGCGTTCCAAGTCGGCAGTGGTGGACATTAACAGTAAAAAAAGTAAAAAATGTTTGGTACCTATCTGTATTTCTTTTGGGATACTTAAGACTTCCACAAGATTGTACTTTTGACTCCACTACATTTGTTTTGGATTGACTGACTGACTGACTGACTGACTGACTGAAAACGTATTCTAAGTCGCTCTGAGTCTTGATAAGAGCATCTACTAAATGCCTAAATTGTAATTGTAGGCAAAGAATAGGCCTAAAAGCTGGCCTATTTTCCAAAGACAATGTCGCATGACGATCTGTGAAGTGGTTGACGCCAAAGCAGAGATGCTTTCAGTGCATCTCTGCTTGGATCTTGTCTGTCTGTCTGTCTGTCTGTCTGTCTGTCTGTCTGTCTGTCTACCAAGATGCCTATCAGACGTAGGACTCTTCGGGAGGAACACGCTACAGCTGCCACTGCGATCCATCAGCTTGAGATACAAGCAAGAGAAGGCTCGTTTAGTGCTGGAGCTCAGGGAATCCACTGACCAGCTGGTGAGAGCAGCGGGCACCCAGATAAGAACTGGAAGAAAGTGGAAAGCCCAGGAGGAGGTCGACTTGGCAATCGGCAGGCTGAAGCACCGCGAGGTAGTCGGCAGAGTCCAGGAGGGTCGAGCAGGCCTTGGGAGGGGTGAAACCCCCTTGTTCTGGTCAAAGGCTTCCAAAAAGGAACGAAGAGCCATGGTGGTGGAAGAAGTGGCAAGAACTGAGCAGGAACGCCTTAACATCAAAGCGGTGTCCCAGGGCCAGCAAGGTCGTTGGACATCATGGGAAGGTCTCGCAAACAGATCCATGTCATGGTCTGACGTGTGGAAGATCCCCCAAGCTAGGCTCAGCTTCCTGATCAGAGCAACGTATGACACCTTGCCTTGCCCCCGAAACCTCCATCAATGGTTTGGTGCCGAAGAGACCTGTCCCCTTTGCAACGCCGTCAATGCGAGCCTCCAGCACATCCTGTCCGGCTGCAGGATAGCGCTGTCCCAAGGCCGTTACAGATGGCGACACGACCTGGTGCTGAAAAAGCTGGCAGAGGTGACAGAGGCATGCAGACAGGAGGCAAACAGCAGACCTTCCGCTCCAGGCAGACATCCCATCCAGTTTGCCAGGGCTGGACAGAGGGTCAAACCCTCCCGTCAGAAAGATACGGCAAGACTCCTCTCACCGGGCAACGAGTGGACCATGAGGGTCGACCTGGGGAAACAGCTCCAGTTCCCCAGGGAGATTGTGGAAACATCGCTCCGACCAGATCTAGTCATGTGGTCGGAGGCTTGCAAGACAGTCCTTCTGGTTGAACTCACAGTCCCATGGGAAGGGGGCTTGGAGGCTGCTAACGAGCGGAAGCGAGCCAAGTATGCAGATCTGGCGGCAGAGTGCCGGGAGGCTGGCTGGAAAGCTGTTACGTGCCCTGTGGAAGTGGGGTGCAGGGGCTACGTAGGTTCCTCAACTGTTCGCCTACTCCGCGACATGGGATGCACAGGAGCAAGGCATCGGAAAGCCATGAAAGAGCTGGCTGAGGAGGCGGAGAAAGGCAGCTTCTGGCTGTGGCTAAGAAAGAAGCACAAGAGTTGGGGGCCAAATAACACCTAAGGCATCAGCCGGGGGCGGCAGGGAGAGATCCCTGCCGTCGCTCCGCCACCAGTGGACGTTCTGGGGTTAAAGGAGCGAAACGTTGATCACTGGTGGTCCCCAGCTGATGACCCGTTTAGGCCCATAGAGGTGTTCAGTGAGGTGTCACAGCACATCTGCTCAAAAGGCACTGTTGGAGGTGCGTCAGGCAGTAATGCCCAGCAGAAATACCATCACCTGTATCATGATATGTTCAACCTGGAGAAATCCAGTGACTACTGTGAAAGGGCAGTTGGCGTCCAGGGAAGACTGGAAGACAGCCAGGAGAGACTGGATGACTGCAGGAAAGTCTGCACCGGGAGTGGACGGCTAGTTACCTCACCCACTTGTCCCATAAAGGGACACCCTAAAACTGACTACGAAGACGAATAAAGAAAAACAACCCGATGGTCCTCCGAGAGGCGGGATGGAAGAAGGGCCAAAACAAACGGATTCAACGGTTATGACTGGAACGGACAATGACAAAGATTCACGGATCATGAGAAGATGCAGGTGCGGTTGGGAAAAGGTGACCACCTTCAGAGGTCTACGGATCCACCAGGGAAGGATGAAGTGCGGAGAGGGCCATCAGCAACATTGCACTGCAACTGCAGGTCAGACAAGAGGAACCCAAAGCCAGGTCGCAAACCACAGTGCTGAGGGATCCAACGTTGCTGAGGAAGGGCAGGTGGAGGACACAGAAGGACCCTTGGTGGACACCGATGCCTCTGAGAGAGGCACCCCAGAAGACACACACAGAACACAAAGCAACCCCAACAACCAGGAGCGAGGCCAGAGGACAGAGAGGAGAGAACCTGGAAGGAGGCAGCTGGTCAAATGGCCAAAGGCAAACGAGGCAGCAGTCTGGCAGAAGCTGGACACGGACCTCAGTCTTATCCTGGAGCATTCACTGCGTGGCCAGGTGGAATCCAAGCTGAACCGTATTGGAGACATCCTGTATGATGAATGCAGAGGCCGATTTGGAGTAACGGCTGACAAGCGGAAATCTGGCCCAATGCAGAAGGGGAGGAGGGAGAGAGAGATCGAGCAGTTGGTGAAGAGGCGGCGTCAACTCCGAAAGCAGTGGAGGAAGGCAAGCAGAGAGGAGAAGGAGGGCCTGAAGTCACTGTGGGAGGAGGTGAAGAAAAATCTTGCCGGCCTCCGGAGGGCAGAGCGTATTCGCAAACGCAGAAGGCGGAAGGAGAAGGAGAGGAGTAACTTCTTCAAAAATCCCTTCAAGCATGCGAGACAGCTTCTCGAGGACAAGAGAAGCGGAAAGCTGGAGATTTCAAGATCCGAGCTGGAGAATTACATCAAGGAGCAGTACAGTGACCCAGAGAAGGCAACTCCACTGGGATCCCCTGGATATGTTCCTCGCCCAGCTCCCCCAGCCTTCCTGTTCGACGCTGCTCTCCCCAAACTCAGCGAGGTAGCCGATGTGGTCCGAAGGGCAAGAGCAGCCTCAGCCCCAGGCCCTAATGGGATACCTTACAAGCTGTACAAGTACTGCCCCGGGGTCCTGAGACACCTGTGGAACCTACTGAGAGTGGCTTGGAAGAACCAAGTCATCCCTTCAGAGTGGCAAAGAGCTGTCACAGTGTTTATCCCGAAGGAGCAGGACTCCAGTACCATCAGCCAGTTCAGGAGTATCGCTCTCCTGAATGTTGAAGGGAAGATCTTTTTCTCCATCCTGGCCAAGAGGTTGACCAGCTACCTCACAAGTAATGGCTACATCGATACCAGCTGCCAGAAGGCTGGTGTGCCAGGCTTCCCAGGATGTGTGGAACACTCTGCAGTGATATGGGAGCAGATCCAAAGAGCGAAAAGAGAGAGAGGTGACCTGCACGTTGTGTGGCTGGACCTTGCCAACGCATACGGGTCAGTCCCCCACCAACTCATCGAGTTCGCCTTGGACTTCTTCTATATTCCAGTCTGCATTAAAGCCCTGATAGCGAAGTACTTCGAAGACCTCCAGATGTGCTGCACCCATCAGGACTTCACAACCAACTGGCAACAGCTGGAAGTAGGCATTGCCATGGGATGTTCAATCTCTCCCATCCTGTTTGTTGCAGCCTTCGAGATCATCCTCATAGGGGCGAGGAAGATGGTCGGAGGAGTGAAACTCGCATCAGGGCAAAGGCTACCAGCTGTGAGAGGCTACATGGACGACATCACCACAATACTCCAGACAGCAGCATGCACATCAAGACTGCTGAAGAGGATAGATGAGCTTGTGAGCTGGGCGAGGATGAAGATCAAACCCCCCAAATCACGCAGTCTGTCTATCAGGAAAGGAGTCAGAAGCGACAAGACAATCTTTGTCGCAGGTGGTGAGCCCATCCCATTGCTGGCAAGCCAACCTGTCCGCAGCCTGGGTCGAACCTACACAGCAGAGCTCTCTGACAGGCAGGTGGGGGAGACGGTGAGGAAGCAGCTCGCAGACGGCCTGGCTAGGATCAACCAAAGCCAGCTCCCCGGCAAGTACAAAGTATGGTGCTACCAGTTCATACTGTACCAAAGGGTGATGTGGCCTCTGAAGATGAGCGAAATCCCCTCCTCAGTGGTAAGCAAGATGGACGGGCTGGCAAACTCGTTCATCAGAAAGTGGCTGGGACTACCAAGATGCCTATCAGACGTAGGACTCTTCGGGAGGAACACGCTACAGCTGCCACTGCGATCCATCAGCTTGAGATACAAGCAAGAGAAGGCTCGTTTAGTGCTGGAGCTCAGGGAATCCACTGACCAGCTGGTGAGAGCAGCGGGCACCCAGATAAGAACTGGAAGAAAGTGGAAAGCCCAGGAGGAGGTCGACTTGGCAATCGGCAGGCTGAAGCACCGCGAGGTAGTCGGCAGAGTCCAGGAGGGTCGAGCAGGCCTTGGGAGGGGTGAAACCCCCTTGTTCTGGTCAAAGGCTTCCAAAAAGGAACGAAGAGCCATGGTGGTGGAAGAAGTGGCAAGAACTGAGCAGGAACGCCTTAACATCAAAGCGGTGTCCCAGGGCCAGCAAGGTCGTTGGACATCATGGGAAGGTCTCGCAAACAGATCCATGTCATGGTCTGACGTGTGGAAGATCCCCCAAGCTAGGCTCAGCTTCCTGATCAGAGCAACGTATGACACCTTGCCTTGCCCCCGAAACCTCCATCAATGGTTTGGTGCCGAAGAGACCTGTCCCCTTTGCAACGCCGTCAATGCGAGCCTCCAGCACATCCTGTCCGGCTGCAGGATAGCGCTGTCCCAAGGCCGTTACAGATGGCGACACGACCTGGTGCTGAAAAAGCTGGCAGAGGTGACAGAGGCATGCAGACAGGAGGCAAACAGCAGACCTTCCGCTCCAGGCAGACATCCCATCCAGTTTGCCAGGGCTGGACAGAGGGTCAAACCCTCCCGTCAGAAAGATACGGCAAGACTCCTCTCACCGGGCAACGAGTGGACCATGAGGGTCGACCTGGGGAAACAGCTCCAGTTCCCCAGGGAGATTGTGGAAACATCGCTCCGACCAGATCTAGTCATGTGGTCGGAGGCTTGCAAGACAGTCCTTCTGGTTGAACTCACAGTCCCATGGGAAGGGGGCTTGGAGGCTGCTAACGAGCGGAAGCGAGCCAAGTATGCAGATCTGGCGGCAGAGTGCCGGGAGGCTGGCTGGAAAGCTGTTACGTGCCCTGTGGAAGTGGGGTGCAGGGGCTACGTAGGTTCCTCAACTGTTCGCCTACTCCGCGACATGGGATGCACAGGAGCAAGGCATCGGAAAGCCATGAAAGAGCTGGCTGAGGAGGCGGAGAAAGGCAGCTTCTGGCTGTGGCTAAGAAAGAAGCACAAGAGTTGGGGGCCAAATAACACCTAAGGCATCAGCCGGGGGCGGCAGGGAGAGATCCCTGCCGTCGCTCCGCCACCAGTGGACGTTCTGGGGTTAAAGGAGCGAAACGTTGATCACTGGTGGTCCCCAGCTGATGACCCGTTTAGGCCCATAGAGGTGTTCAGTGAGGTGTCACAGCACATCTGCTCAAAAGGCACTGTTGGAGGTGCGTCAGGCAGTAATGCCCAGCAGAAATACCATCACCTGTATCATGATATGTCTGTCTGTCTGTCTGTCTGTCTGTCTGTCTGTCTGTCTGTCTGTCTGCCTGCCTGCCTGTCTGTCTGCCTGTCTGTCTGTCTGTCTGCCTGTCTGTCTGCCTGTCTGTCTGTTTATTGTGTGACGGTAAGCGGATCATCAGCAGCATCCAGTCAGCTCTATAAGTGTTATTGACGTGGGATCAGGTTACTAAAAGCAACGCTCACCACTACTTCAATAAATACCTGCCGCTTGTACATGAAAATGAATGGCTCAGCACTTAGAGCAGTGCTTCTCAAAGTGGGGCCCAGGGACCCCCAGGGGGTCCCCAGAAAAATGTGTCAATATACTGTTAGCCTCGGAAACCCATGCCTTTTTTTTGGTTTCAAAAGAAAAAAAGCCTGGGAGAACCTTGCAGGAACGCTGGTCTTAGGACCTTGTCATCTCCTAACCAATCAGAGTGCTCCAAACCCAGGCGCTGGAATCCAGCGCCTGGGTTTGGCTCCGCCCTTCAAGACCATCGATTGGGCTCGTTCTTTCAGTCTAATATACTGTAGACTCACTAGATCAGTTAAACCACTTCAACTCTACACCACGACTGTACGTCGGCTATTTGAAAATAGCAGATCTACAAGCTCACAGCGCGCCGCGATGCGACACCTTTTAAAAAAACGTCTTTAACATTTTATATATACATATTTTCAGATGGGCATCCGCTGCCAGTACATATCATGTACTGCATAACCTAAGGAGCATGTGTTCTTAATCGACATAATGATAAGGCCTAATTCGATTTACGGAAAGAGTAGTCGATCGCTGAGATAATAATCCATATTTATGGTATTTGATCTAATATGACACTGTTGATGAAGTAGGACATGATCATTTTCATAAACATCCATTGTTGTTTGCCTTTTTCTGTCCTTTTAACCCATTTAGACCCGATTCTAAAAACGCCTTCTAAATCCTGGCCTAAGTTTTCTGAAAAACGTCTTCTTTTTCTGTCCTTTTAACACATTGGCTGCCAGCTTTTTTTTTTTTTCCTACAGTAGGCTGCCAGACTTTTTCAATGAGAAAAAAAAAGTACTTAGAAGCCGAGGTACAGATTTCTTTTTTGAAAGAACGCAGATCTGCGTTCTTGGCAGCGTGCGGGCTTTTGCGCAAATTAACGCAGATCTGCGTCCATGGCAGCCAATGTGTTAAGCATATCATACCAGACCATACCAGACCATACATGTACCAGGCCATATACCAGGCCATACCAGACCATACCAGACCATATACCAGGCCATACCATACCATACCATACCATACCATACCAGGCCATACCAGACCATATACCAGGCCATACCAGGCCATACCAGGCCATATACCAGGCCATACCAGGCCATACCAGACCATACAGTATACCAGGCCATACCATACCATACCAGACCATATACCAGGCCATACCATACCATACCATTTGGCTTCACTGATCCCCCTAGTGTCTTTTAAGAGGATTGCCATGGGCACACTCTCCAGCCATTGCTCCTGCTTTGACGAGTAGCAAATGCTGTGATCTTAGTCTTATATTAGTTTATTAGTTGTATGATGTATTGTTGTTATTAGCCTTTTAATAGTCTGTATTTGGTGCTATTGGTAGTAGGTCTTTGGTATTATGGATGTCATGTTTGTCTTTGTTTTGTTATGTCCTGTATTGTCGTTACTGGCAGAGCTGTGTAACATTTTA
The DNA here is from genome assembly GCF_963454915.1 of Gymnoscopelus microlampas. Taxonomy (NCBI): domain Eukaryota; kingdom Metazoa; phylum Chordata; class Actinopteri; order Myctophiformes; family Myctophidae; genus Gymnoscopelus; species Gymnoscopelus microlampas. The sequence goes on from NC_139957.1 coordinate 40,115,889, forward strand.
TTTGCCTCTTCTCTTGGCCAGTGCACACTTGTAAAAGAGACACTAGTCTCAATGTGATTTTCTCTGGTTAAATAAAGGTTAAATAAAAAATAAAATAAAACCATACCAGACCATACCAGACCATACCAGGCCATACCATACCAGACCATACCATACCAGACCAGACCATACCAGACCATACCAGACCATATACCAGGCCATACCATACCAGACCATACCATACCAGACCATACCAGACCATACCATACCAGACCATACCAGACCATACCAGGCCATACCATACCAGACCATACCATACCAGACCAGACCATACCAGACCATACCAGACCATATACCAGGCCATACCATACCAGACCAGACCATACCAGACCATACCAGACCATATACCAGGCCATACCATACCAGACCATACCATACCAGACCATACCAGACCATACCAGACCATATACCAGGCCATACCATACCAGACCATACCAGACCAGACCAGGCCATACCAGACCATACCAGGCCATACAAATATATAAAAATAGTTTGAAAATAGCAGATCTACAAGCTCACAATGCGTCGCGATGTAGATCTGCTATTTTCAAATGGCCGAAATGTACATAGGGCTGAAGTGGTTAATGTATGGTTTATAATATCAATCTACAAAAAAACTACAAAGTAACTAGTAACTAAAATGTTCAAATAATTGTAGTGGAGTAAACATACGATATTTGCCTCTGATATGTAGTGAGGTAGCAGTAAAAGTATTGGAAATTGGAAATACTCAAGTAAAGTAAAAATGACCTCAAAATTGTTCTTAAGTACAGTACTTATGCAAATGTTACTTTACACCACTGCAGCAGAGTGACATACAGTGATACAGTGCACACTCCTGTCTTATTTCCTTCATGAATCATGACCCATTTATTCCTCTCTGCTCTGCCATGGAACCTGCATCTGCACCCTGTATCTGTGTGTGTGTGTGTGTGTGTGTGTGTGTGTGTGTGTGTGTGTGTGTGTGTGTGTGTGTGTGTGTGTGTGTGTGTGTGTGTGTGTGTGTGTGTGTGTGTGTGTGTGTGTGTGTGTGTGTGTGTGTGTGTGTGTGTGTACAGAGGGATTAGTACAGGTCAGTTTGAGATTACAGTGAGAAATGAAACGACACTTTATACAGTAAACACACATCATTTTAAACGCACAGTAAACACACACACGCACGCACACATTTGTGCAGTGGTGTAAGTAACTACGTACATTTACTTAAGTACTGCACTTTTTTTAGGTACTTTTACTTTACTAAAGTATGTCCAATTTTCAATACTTTATACTTCTACTCGATTACTCAGAGACAGATATTGTCTACTTTTTACTCCACTACAATTATTTGATTACCAGTTACTTGGTAGATTTTAATAATTATTACAAAACATACATGAACCACTTCAGCCCTATATAAACTTTGACTATTTGAAAAAAAAAAAAAAAGCAGATCTACAAGCTCACAACGCGTCGGCTATTTTCAAAGGATTTTTTTTTACATTTTATACAAGTGAAAACTTGTGAAATGGGACCTTCTGCATAATGAGTACTTTTACTTTTGGTACTTACTTAAAGTATATATATATATATATTATATATATATTTTGTACTTGTACTTTTACTCAAGTAAAGTTTGGATACCAAACTTTTTTTGGGGGCTTCTCTGCCTTAATTTGGATAGTAGTGGTGGAGAGTGACAGGAAACAGGAAGAGAGAGACACGCAGCAAAGGTCATCAGGCTCAGGAATTGAACTAGAGCCTATACTGTATGTGGTTGCGCCTTAACCGCTAGGCCATCAGCGCCCCAGGGTATTGATACTTTTTTTAAGTAAAAAATGTGAGTACTTCTTCCATCACTGGTATTACATACAGTAACAGTAGTTGGATTTGAATTTGATGACCGACAGAGACTCAAAGAGCCTCCTTCTGAGTCTCCTATTGACCGATGACCCGGTCATCAAATTATTGGCTTAAGGAATGCGACAAAAACTAAAATAATCTCCATGAATTCACGGCTTCATGGGGTGTGTAACTGATAGAAAATAAGTCATATTTTGGGTGAACTACTCCTTTAAAGCTCTCTCCCAAATACCTAAGCCCTAAACCCCAAACCAGCCTAAATATTAACTCGAAAGATATATTTTAAAAAACATAAAAGTACTTGACAAGTATGGACATAATCTGTAGCTTTTTAATTATTATTATTAAAGAAACTTGGATTTAGGGTTGCAACAGTTTATCGAGCTAATCAATTTAATTCATTAGGAGAAAAAAAACCTAATAGATTTGAATAAAATAATTGATTGATTGATCCGTCATGCCCTGTTCTGAATCTCGGTCCTACACAAGCACACACGCACAAACACACACAGACTACTCTTTCCGATTTACGGAAAGAGTAGTCGATCGCTGAGATAATAATCCATATTTATGGTATTTGATCTAATATGACACTGTTGATGAAGTAGGACATGATCATTTTCATAAACATCCATTGTTGTTTGCCTTTTTCTGTCCTTTTAACCCATTTAGACCCGATTCTAAAAACGCCTTCTAAATCCTGGCCTAAGTTTTCTGAAAAACGTCTTCTTTTTCTGTCCTTTTAACACATTGGCTGCCAGCTTTTTTTTTTTTTCCTACAGTAGGCTGCCAGACTTTTTCAATGAGAAAAAAAAAGTACTTAGAAGCCGAGGTACAGATTTCTTTTTTGAAAGAACGCAGATCTGCGTTCTTGGCAGCGTGCGGGCTTTTGCGCAA